>NC_142805.1:27689424-27755591 GCF_049724085.1 Artemia sp. Qi Xiang Cuo
GGGGGAGGGAGGGATTTTTCCGTGGAGATGGGGCTAGATTTACTGGCATTATTTAGAAAACGATAATACAATAAATTAAAAAAAAGTTTTTTTCAACTGAAAGTAAGGAGCAAAATTAAAACTTAGAACGACGAGAATTATTACGTATACGAAGGGGATCCCCCCCCCTCCAGGGACCACAGGGACCGAAAGCCTACCACGAGTGGGTCCCCCCCCCCAACCCCGGGGCCACACACAGAGACAACACACACACACACAGATACGAAACACCCACAGAGAGGACACATGCACAGAGACGACAGACACAAACGAAAACTCCACGTTTTCAACCAGACTGGTTTTTTGACACGACACACAAACAGAGTCATAGTGAGAGAGATATCCAAAAAGTTGGGGTTAATCTAGGTTCACTTAGAGTGGCGCGCCACTCTAAGTGAGACCCAGATTAACCCCAACTTTTGGATATCCTCTCACTATGACTCTGTTTGTGTGTCGTGTCAAAAAACCAGTCTGGTTGAAAACGTGGAGAAACTATCTTTTTTTTTTATCATGAACAGCCTGTAGATCCCATTCCTGAAAGTTTCATTTTCCTAACCTAAACCCTTTCCAAGATAGCCAAAAGTAGCTAAATTAACCTTAAAAAAGGAAACTATCTTTTTTTATCATGAACTGTTTAGCCTGTAGACCCATTCCTGAAAGTTTCATTTTCCTAACCTAACCCCTTTCCAAGATAGCCAAAAGTACCTAAAGTAGAATTGGTAATGTTCTATCAGATGTAAGCCACGCAAGATAGATGATAAAAGAAACTAGTCAAAAAGGTCCTCTCAACGGAGAAATGGATTGCATACAGTGGTTTAACCGAGTCAGACTCAAAACGAGCAGAAATTAACATAAGTTGGGCGCGAATTTTAGAATTGGTAATGTTCTATCAGCTGTAAGTCACGCAAGATAGATGATAAAAGAAACTAGTCAAACAGGTCCTCTCAACGGAGGAATGGATTGCAAACAGTGGTTTCTAATTAACCCAGTCAGACTAAAAACGAGCAGAAATTAACATTAGTTGGGCGCGAATTTTTTTATCATGAACTGTTTAGCCTGTAGACCCATTCCTGAAAGTTTCATTTTCATAACCTAACCCCTTTCCAAGATAGCCAAAGGTAGCTAAACCTTAAAACCATTTCCATAAAAATAGCTCTTAATAGAACTTTTTTAAGTGTGAACTCCTATTTTTCAGACGAAAATTTAACTAAACCCCCGTGTAACTGAATCCGTATGTAACTGAACTCTCGTGCAACTCAAGCCCCCAAATCTCGTACACTGAAGCTTGTGTATTATAACGACCGCAGAGTAACTTCGCTAATACATGGGTTGGGATGGGGGGGGGGGTGGGCGGCCTTGGGGGGGGTGGTAGGGGATCTCACAACACTGTTCAAATAGAACTTGTGCATTATAACAACCATCAACCCCATGTAACTGAACCCCTGTATAACTGAAACCCCGTAAGAAAGAAATCGCTTGAGTCCTCTCGCAAAAGCAAACCAAACCAGATTATACCCACTTAACCATAGCAAAAAAATGGCTTACACACGATAGTAAGATTAATCACCACCCCCCGTTTATGTTACACCTTATTTAAATTATCTATCGTTATTATCAAGTCCCCCAAATCTCTTACACGCCATCGGGGTTAGTATCCTGACCACCAAATAAAGACGCTACGCACTATGCGGTGGGAGTCTGAGTCCTTTGGGGTGTGGTAGGGGATCTCACAACGCTGTTCAAATAGAACTTGTGCATTATAACAACCATCAACCCCATGTAACTGAACCCCTGTATAACTGAAACCCCGTAAGAAAGAAATCGCTTGAGTCCTCTCGCAATAGCAAACCAAACCAGATTATACCCACTTAACCAGATCAAAAAATGGCGGTCACACTAGCTGAAAATTTAACTAAACCCCCGTGTAACTGAATCCGTATGTAACTGAACTCTCGTGCAACTCAAGGCCCCAAACCTCGTAAACTAAAGCTTGTGTATTATAACGACCACAGAGTAACTTCGCGAATACACGGGATGGGGGGATCGGAGTCCTTTGGGGGTGTGGTAGGGGATCTCACAACACTGTTCAAATAGAACTTGTGTATTATAACAACCATCAACCCCATGTAACTGAACCCCTGTATAACTGAAACCCCGTAAGAAAGAAATCGCCTGAATCCTCTCGCAATTGCAAACCAACCCAGATTATACCCCCTTAACCATATAAAAAAAATGTCGGTCACACTCGCTTAAAATTTAACTAAACCCCCCGTGTAAATGAATCCGTATGCAACTGAACTCTCGTGAAACTCAAGTCCCCAAACCTCGTAAACTAAAGCTGGTGTATTATAACGATCCCAGAATAACTTCGCTAAGACATGGGATGGGGGGATCGGAGTCCTTTGGGGGTGTGGTAGGGGATCTCGAAAACACTGTTCAAATAGAACTTGTGTATTATAACAACCACCAACCCCATGTAACTGAACCCCTGTATAACTGAAACCCCGTAAGAAAGAAATCGCTTGAGTCCTCTCGCAATAGCAAACCAAACCAGATTATATCCCACTTAACCAGATCAAAAATGGCGTTCACACTAGCTTGATTAGTAATTGGACTTTCAGTCCTACATTCACGGGTTTCTGCAAAGTGCTATGGACTTCATTGAAAAAATACCAGTTAAAAAAAATTAAATAAACATGTATTATACTCATTCCTCTTGGCAAAAAGGTGTAATGACCTATTCTTAACCATTGCAAGACCTTTACGCAAATATGTTTTCGCAAAAAATTCGCAAATCTCGTAAACTAAAGAAGTAATTACCCTTTTCAACATTAATTACCCATTTTTTGCAAATGCTTGCATATTCCATTACCCCTTTTTGCAATGGTTAATCAAACATCTCCGATTGTAAAAGCATTAAAAAATTTTCCAATTACTAATTACCCTTTTTTTTTTTATTCAAATCCTAATCACCAATCAAGTCATACACGTTCCTATTGGCAAAGAGTGTAATGACATGTTTACCTACTAGAAGAACCTGTTTGGTACAGGGGCGTATGCAAATTCATTAGACCTATTCTACTCTCGCTCCTTACGCTAAAGTTTGACTCTGTCTCACAACTTTATTTTTAAAACAATAAAAAATTTTAGCGTTAATAGCAAGGCGTTGAGGAGGGGACAGCCCCTTTCATACACGGAATAATTTCTGTTCGTTTTAAGTTTTAATGTCGCTCCTTACTTTTAGTTAAAAAAAACTTTTTTTTTTTAGTTAATGACCAAAAGGTACAAGACATTAGTCATAAGGGTAAATCAGAGGCAACACTATAGCGTTGTCTACAGTTAAGAGCCATAAGGCTTCAAAGTTTTATAGTTATTTTATTATTATTTTTTGCCTAGAAGCACTTGATATGGAAATGGTGTTAGTATAAACTTTGGAGGGGTCTCATTCGATTGAAAATCGCAAGTTCTAGTGCTCTTTTTAAGAGTAAAAAGTGGTCGGAGGGCAGATAGCTCACTCACACCTTTTTTTCCCCAAATGAATCCGATAAAAATTTGGAGATTTTGTTCAAAATAGTCCAAAGACCAAATAACTATCCCTCTGGGGTTGACACCCCTCTACAGCCCGGGGCAATGGTTGTAAGTTATGAAAGTTGTCATTATTAATACAAAGGGTTTTCATGGAAGTGGTGGTCGTATAAAATTTGGATGAGGCTTATTTGATTGGGAATAGAAAGTTCTAGTTTCCGTTTTAAGAGTTGAAATTAACCGGAGGGCAAGCAGCCCCCAACCCACACCCCTTTCCCCAAAATAGATACGGTCAAAATTTTGAAATAGCTATATTGCTCAAAATAGTCCATGGGCAACAAATTAGGCCTCTGGGATTGACAATCTCTCCCCTCAGTCCCCAGGGCAAGGGTTGTAAATTATGCTAGCTGCCCATTGTTAACATATATAAGGTTTTATGGAAGGGGTGGTCGTATAAAATTTGGAGGGAACTCATTTATTGGAAATCAGAAGTTCTAGCGCCCTTTTTAAGAGTCAAAAGTGATCGGAAGGCCAATAGCCCCCCACGCCCTTTTCCCCCAAATGCATCGATACAAATTTTGAGATAGTCATTTTGTTCAAGATAGTCTAAATGCGAAAAGACTATGCCTCCAAGGTCACCCCCCTAGCCCCTGGGGTGACAGCTATAAGTTATGCAAGTTGTCCCATTGTTAAAATATAAGGACTTTTAAGGGGTTCATGGTCATGTAAACTTAAGGAAGCTCATTCGAATGGAAATAGAAAGTCCTAGTTCCCTTTTTAAGAAGGGGGCATGTTTGATCCTGGATCTCTAAAAGAGCTTAGAGCATTACGCTGAAAGTTTAAGGAAATGTGAAAGGAACGTCAAATCCAATTAAAACGCACCTTGTCCGTGCTGATGGTGAAAAGGAAATATCAGCAATATCAGTAATATCTCAGGAAAGGCTAAGGGAATTAGGTTGAAACTTTCAAGGTATGTTGAGGTAATATTGAAGAGAGATTGGAGGGCAACCACCCCCTCCCTATCCTCACCCTTTTTATATAACCCTCCTCAAAAATAGTCAAAATTTTACAATTATCATTTTGTTCAAACTAATCAAAAGGTGTAATAGCTATGCCTATAGGGATGCCATGCCCCCACTCTACAGCCCTGCGACAGGGATTGTAAATTAGGCAATTTATAAGTTTTTTACATGCAGGATTTATCATAGGCAGCACAATAGCGTTGCCTAAGTAAAGAGCGATGTGGGCACAATGTATTATTAATTTATTTATTTTTCTATTTTTGTTTTTTGGTTTGTCTTAAAAACTAGGGCACTTCCTATCAAATGAGTTGTCGTAGAAACTTAGGAAAGGGCTCATTCGATTGGAAATTGAAAGGGATAGTGCCCTGTTTAATAGTATGTTCTTTATGAGCTTGCTCGTGAGCATGCTTTTTTTCCCTGTTTACAGTTCTTGCAGATGTGGAGGGTTCCGGGGATTTTATTGTTCTATGTGCACTGGACATTGCCAGAGCATTTGATTCGTGTATTTTTGCCGAGATTTTGGTAGAAGCTCTAAAGAGAGGGGTTGAATTCTCAGTTATAAGGTGTCTTCATACATGTATAAACATCTTCGTGCCAAAATGAAGCGCGGTTCAGATCTTTTTAGTGTGCTAAAGGGCGTTAGACAAGGAGGTCTCGCTTCCCCCGCGCTTTTTAATAATTCAGTCATTCCAGCCCAAAGTTCTATTGAGCCCACCTGTATTTACGGGGGTTTAGATGTCTCTTTACTTACGTATGCTGATGACATCATAAATCTGAGTCACACTTTCTCTGGTTTTGAGAACACTTTCTCGAAGTTAAAACTAGAATATCAGCAGATTGGCTTAAGTTTTAATGTGGATAAAACTGTAGCTGTCGGTTTCAACCTCAAAGGACACTGGGATAAATCCCTCCAACCTACTAAAACTTGTATCCCCCTCTCTAAAAGCCTTATTTACCTGGGAATGCCAATTGGAAATTCAATAAAGGAAACTATTAAGCATGTCATTCAAAATCTTGAAAAAAAGACAAGGTTAGCTTATGCGTCACTTGTCTCTAACCTTAGTCGTAGTATACGACCTTAGTTGTTTCTATCTTTCTAAACTTTATAATAGCCTGACTGTGCCTCATCTTCTTGCTCTGTCTCCAATTTGGCAACTATTTCCTGCTTCAAAAAAAAAAATTTCATCGGATTTATTTTAAATTTGTTAAATTCCTTTTGCATATGCCCCCTGGGATTAGTAACTCTTTTTTGTCCCAAAAATTTAAGCTCATTTTCCCTTCGACAACTACTGATAAAAGAGTAAAAGATTTTAAATCTTCCGCCAGTAAACTAAATAATGATTGGTCCTCTTTATTTTTATGATTTTTTTTGTCTTCTGATTTATATCTTATCTTGTGATTATGATATATGATTTGTGATTATGTCTATTATTAATATGATTGGAACTGCTTATTTTTGTTCAGTGTATAAGTTTTCTTGTCTTTTTTCTTTTGTTTCTCTTATGTACTCTGTCATTTAGGGGACTTGCGCCTTTTTTGTTTTGACAGATTATAAATAAATTGAATTGAAGTATAAAGTGATTGGAGGGCAACTAACCCCCCTCCCACCCCCCCCGTTTCCCCAAACACATTAAATACAAATTTTGAGATATCATTTTGTTCAGCGTATTTAAAAGATCCGGAAATTATGTATTTGAGGATGATGACCCCCTCCCCCGTAGCCCTCAGGCCAATGGTTGTAAGTTTTACCCTGGGGGCATGTAAGGTTTTATAGAAAGGTTGGTTGTAGGAACTTCAGAGGGGGCTCATTGGATTAGTAATCAGAAGTCCTAGGACCCTTTTAAGATTAAAAGTAATCGGAGGGCGGATGACCCCCCCCCCTCTCGTATTTTCTCGAAATGTATCTGATAGAAATTTTGAGATGGCCATTTGTTGTCGTAGAAACTTCGAAAAGGGCTCTATCGAATGGAAATTGAAAGGACTAGTGCCCTCTTTAATAGTCAAAAGTGATAAATCCCCCCCTACGTGATAAACCCCATCTAACTTTGAGATAGAAATTTCGGTCAAAGGAGTTGAAAGGTCCAAATATTATGCCTTTAAGGATGACATCCCCCCAAAGTTCTCAGGGCAAGGGTTGTAAGTTATGCCCTGGGGGCATAAAACGTTTGTGTAGAAATGGTGAGCGTATAAACTTCGGAGGGGGCTCATCAGATTGGTAATCAGAAGTACTAGTGCTTTTTTTAAGATTCAAAGTGATCGGCTGGTGGATACCTCCCCCCCCCACACACACACCTCGTGTTTTCCCGAAATGCATCTGATATAGATTTTGAAATTGTCATTTGTTGTCGTAGAAACTTCGAAAAAGGCTCATTCGATTGAAAATTGAAAGGGCTAGTGCCCTTTTTAATAGTCAAAAGTGATTGGAGGGCAACAAGCCCCCCTCTCCCACGTCCAAAATTCCCAAAACACATCTAATCAAAATTTTGAGACAGCGATTTTTGTTCAGCGTGGTTGAAAGGTCTAGAAATGATGTCTTTGAGGATGACCCCCCCCCCCCCTCCACAGCCCTCAGTACGTAAATTATGCCCCGAGGGAATATAAGGGTTATATGGAAAGCATGGGCTCTAAAACTCCGGAAGGGGCTCATTTGATTGGAAATCAAATATTTTAGTGTCAATTTAATGAGCCAAAGTGATCGGAGGGCAGCCAACCCCCCCCCCATTAATTTTCCAGAAATGTATCAAGTAGAAAGTTTGAGATACCTATTTGTTCAAAAATAGTCAGAAGATCATATAATAAGGCGTTTGGGGTTGACGGAATCCCTCCGAGTCTAGGGGTAAGGGTTGTAAGTTATGCCCCACGGCTGTATAAGGTTTTCATGAAATGGGTAGTCGTATGAATTTTAGAAGGGGCTCATTTGATTGGAAATGTATAGCTCTATATCCCTTTTAAGATTCAAACATGATCGAGAGCAACTAGCCCCCCCCCCTTTCTCCCTGACACCCTCTTTTCCCGAAGCGCATTCAATTGAAATTGTGAGATAGCCATTTTGTTACTGATAGTCCAAAGATAACATAACAATGTCTTTAGAGTGGACACAATCCCCCAGAATTCAAGGGGAAGGGTTATAAGCTATGCCCCGGGGCATTTAATGTTTTTATGGAACGGGTGGTTGTATAAACTTAAAATAGGATGGAGCCCATTTTATTGGAAGTCGGAAGTTTTAGTACCCTTTTTAAGAATAAAAAACGAATGGAGCACGAACAGTCCCCCGAAGCCTGTCATTCCCTAAAACATATTCAATCGAAACTTAAGGAGATCTATTTTGTTCAGCTTTGTTGAAAGGACCAGTAATTATGTCTTTGGGGACGTCAACCTCCCCACAGTCCTCAGGACAAGGGATATAAGCTAGGCAATTCGTTTATTGTTTACACTTAGTATGTGTTACTGAGAAAGGTATGCATGTTTGAACTTTACTTTCCAAGTGGACGAACGGCATTCAGGAGAGCCTTTCAGAGAATGTTGAGGGGAATGTTGAACTAAATAAAAACAAGTTGTTTGTATACAGACTGTCAAAAGGGTGTAACATAGAAATAACTGGTTATATTAATTTGGAAAACACAGGAAATGACAAGGGATGTGATCAAAAAGGCAATATTTGAATGCTACCAATGCTACTACAACTACCACCATTACTACTACCACACTACTCCATTTACAATATTAAGGGGATATTCGAACTAAATCAAAAGACACTATGTCCATGCACAATGTCAAAATAGTACATTCCAAGAATTGATTTGGGTATTAAGTTTGAACTTTCAGAGAATGCTTAAAGGGGAAGATCGTCTTACCAAAAGGCAATATTTGCACACTACTGCTAATACTACTGTTACTGTTAAACTTGCTACTACTATTACTATTACTACAACTACTACTTCTATTGCAACTACTTGTAAGGTTAAGTGCAATGACATGGAAATTTCAAGAAGTATATGAAGATACAGGTTATCAAAAGGATATACCAGTAATGTTATAGCTATGGCTAATTGTATTAAGTTGGAACTTCCAGGACTGAATGAGAGGGATGTTCTACTGACCAAAAGGCAATATGTTAATACTACTAATGCTAGCAGCACTCCCGCCACTCAATTCTTTTACTAGTAATATCAATACTACTACTGTGACTTCTATTACAACTATGCCTAAGGGTATGAAGGTGAAATTTTCAAGGAGTTTTGAGGGGGAAGGTGAACTGAATCACAACACTTCGTCTGAATGCAGGTTGTAAAAAGGGTGTAAGAGCAATATCTTTGGAACAGTTCGGTGTGTGAAGTTGAAATAACAGGGCTTGTTGTGAGGGATGTTGAACTAACTGAAAGAATATACTTGCATCCTAATACTACTGCATCTACTCATACTACTACTACTGTTACTATTATTACTACTTCTATTACTAATATTGCCACTAAAGCTTAGGCTACTACTATTAATTCTCACTGCTACTACTGCTATTAAAACTAAGGATATTAAGGCGAAAAATCTGGAATATATAGAAACTGTATGAAACTAATTCGAAAAATACTATTCCCACACAGGTTGTCAAGAAGACGCATGAGAAATGCTCCAGGAACGGTTGATAGTATTAAACCGAAACTTTCAGTGTATGTTAGAGGGGATGTTGAAGAAACCAAAGGTGATAAGCGCATACTGATACTAATGCTTCTATAACAAATGCAACTGCGCAAGCTAAGGGCATTAATGTGAAGCTTTTAAGGAATATGCAGGCGGATGTTGAAATAAATCAAAACAAATTATGAGCATATGGACTTTCAAAAAGGTGACAAAGCAATATCTGAAGAATAACTTATATTTGTTTTGTAACAAAAATAACACACAATGTATTATTTTTGTTTTTTTTTCTCTTAGACCAGGGCACTTCGCATCGAAGGAGTTGTCGTAGAAACTTCAAAAAGGGCTCATTCGATTGGAAATTGAAAGGGCTTGTGCCCTTTTAAATTGCCGAAAGTGATTGGAGGGCAATTAACACCCCTTCCACACCCACCATTTCCCCAAATAATTCCAACCAAAATTTTTCGATACCCATTTTGTCCAGCGTAGTTGAAAGATCTGGAAATTATGTCTTTGAGGAGGACACTACCCCCCCCCCCACAGCCCTCAGGGCAAGGGTTGTAAGTTATACCGTGGGGGCATACAACGTTTTTACAGAAAGTTGTGTCGTAGAAACTTCAAAAAGGGTTCATTCAATTGGAAATTGAAAGGGATAGTGCCCTTTTTAATAGTCGAAAATGATTGTGGAGTATCTAACCCCCCTCTCACGCCCACCATTTCTACAAACACATCTAATCAAAATTTTGAGATAGCCATTTTGTTCGAGGTAGTTGAAAGTTCTGGAAATTATGTCTTTGGGGATGACAAACCCCCCACACCTGTCAGGCCTAAGGTTGTAAGTTATGTCTTTTTAACATATAAGGTTTTTATAGATAGTGTTGTCGTAGAAACATCAAAAAGGGCTCATTCAATTTGAAATTGAAAGGGCTAGTGCCCTTTTTAATAGTCGAAAGTGATTGAACGGAAACTAAGCCCCTTCTCACGCCCACTATTTCCCCGAACACATCCAATAAAAATTTTGAGATAGCCGTTTTGTTCAAAGTAGTTCCAAGTTCTGGAAATTAGGTCTTTTAGGACGACAGACCCCCCGCAGCACTTAAGGTAAGGGTTGTAAATTATGCCCTGGGAGCATATAAGGATTTATAGAAAGCGTTGTAGCAAACACTTCAAAAGGGTTAATTAGATTGGAAATCGAGACTGCTAGTGCCTTATTTAATAGTAGAAAGTAACAGAAAATGATGCCCTGGGTGAGGTTCGAACTCGAGAGCTTAAGGTCACAAGACCTACGCTCTACTGGCTTAGCCACTAATGCTTTTATATTATGAAAGAACATACATTTTGAAACAATTCGGGTTGCAGCGATAGCTAGCTACCTAGTAAGAGATCACGTCCATTGTTAAGAAATATAATGACCCATAACTCATAAAAATAAAGTTTGATCAAAACAAAAAGTACACCATTAGAACCGCCTTGTCCGAAACCCCTAGATAGGCAACTTTCTGTCATTTGGCTTGAACAGCAAGGAAAAAATATTGGCTTGAAAATCAGGAAAAGTAACAGCTACTACAGCACTCTGCCTAAAGGGCAACTTTTTTTTTCTTTTTCTTTCCCACAGACTTTTGGCACTGGAACATCGTAGAGAGTTGTTCAATGGCTCATTTTATATCAAATTGTCTGGGGTTAAAAACCTTTTGTAACTAAAACAAATTATTTTTAAAATGAAATAATTTTTTTTACGAAAAACTGCATATTTCATGTTAAAGATTTATCATTGACGTCATAACCGTAGGTTGTAGCCAGGTCGTCTCTTACTATTCCAATTAAGAAAAATCTGTAGGCTTTTTACTGTTTGTAATTTCATTAAGAAGACTTCTAGGAAGATTTCCATTTCCCAGTTCGTGAATCACAAAATCGGTATCGTATGTCTTCTAACCGCGTGTGTCTTTGCTATAAATTAAGCTCATCCTCAAACAGCAAGTAGTTTTGCAAATACACTTAAATAGGCGACATTTAGTGAATTTTTTGAATTAATGCAGGTTTTGATTTTGGCTCACCGTACATGAATAATTAAAACAAAATTTGCATATTAATTTTACTTTTATTTGGTTAATTGGCTTACTCGAGAGTTATTTAATTTTATTTACGAACGTTTCTATAGGTAATTATTAAACATAGCTTACGAATTAACTTACGTAATGAAATTCTATATTTGTGTATGTTTACTACGTATATTAGGGGGTTCGTCCTCAAGCCAACACCTAGCCATTAACGCTAGGGTCCAAATTTCTTTCGAATTCTTTAAAAACTACCCCTTAATCAAACATGCCGTTAGTTAGAATAAAAAGCTCATATGAGAGTACTAAGAAATCTTTTGCTTAAAGAGCGAGTTATTGACTAGAGGGTGAAACCAATCCTACACGTAATATTTTCTGTTCGTTTTAAGTTTTGATGTAACTCCTTATTTTCAGTTGGAAAACTTGTTTTTTTATATTTAATTTCTGATCTTTTTTTAAATAATGCTGGGAAATCCGGCGCCACTTCATAGCAATGTCCCTTCCCCCATGAAAACTTCCTTCATGGAAAGATCTTCCCAAATAACCCCCGAACCACCAACCCCCCTACTACCAGAAAAAATCCCCCCTGAAAACGTCTGTATACTTCCTAATAACCAGTACTATATGTTAACATTGGGTAAAGTTCATAACTTTCAGCCGTCCCCCCGGGGACTTTGGGGGATTAAGTCATCCTAAATGACATACTGATCATATTTTCAACCGTGCTGAACAAAATAGCTATCTCAAAATTTTGATCAGGTGACTTTGGGAAAAAATGAGCGTGGGAGGGGGCCTATTTGTCCTACATTTTTTTTGGTCACTTAAAAAGGGCACTAGAGCTTTTAATTTCCATTCCAATGAGCCTTCCCACGATATTCTAGGACCACTGGGTCGATACGATCAAAACTGGGAAAAACAACAAAAAAACAAATAAACACGCATCTGTGATCTTTCTTCTGGCAAAAAATGAAAAATTCCACATTTTTATAGATAGGAGCTTGAAACCTCTACAGTAGGTTTCTCTGATACGCTGAATATGATGGTGTGATTTTCATTAAGATTCCATAACTTTTAGGGAATATTTTCCCCTTTTTTCGAAAATCAGCTAAATTTTCTCAGGCGCGTAACTTTTGATGGGTACAACTAAACTTGATGAAAGTTATATATTTGAATTCAGCATTGAAATCTGATTCTTTTGATGTACCTATTGGTATCAAAACCAGTTTTCTAGAGTTTCGGTTACCATTGAGCCGGGTCGCTCCATACTTACAGTTCGTTACCACAAACTGTTTGATCACCAATCAGCGTCATATTGCCGCAGGTTCACGCACCTTCACCGACTCTTCATTTATCAATGGTGAAATTCCTTCAAAACTGGTATTGGTATTTGTAAAAAGTGCTACTGCTATAATATCGTGGACAAATTCCCCAAACAAATTTGAAATGTTTGGACTTTCCTCTCTTGAGTGTAAAGTAAATGGAATCCCACTCTACAGTTTATCCTTTGATAAATCCTATAGAACACTGTATGAGTTGACACTGCATTCCCTAGATCAAGAATCACAACTATTTGAAAATTAGACCCCGGCGCCGCGCCGGCAGATCAACCCAACACCACCGACGAGAAGCCCGGGCGCCCGGCGCCAAAGTATCGCTATGCCATCGGAACGCCGCTGGCGGCAGAGGTGGCGGCGTTCGGCTGACTTTAAATTAATTTTGCGGCAATTCTTTATTGCGTCAACCGCAAAGTCGGAGCTTTTCTTTCTTGTGTGGTTTAGTATTTCGATTTTCCTGATTAGAAATCAGGCAGGGCTTGCACTATCCCCGAATTTTCGGGTATATCCCCGAAAATCTATGCGTCACCCCGAAAAAAAATTTGGTTCTCCGAGTCCCCGAAAATCACGCAATCACGTTGCCACCCCTAGCGATTTATCACCGGTGACTTTCCCTCCCAAATATTACTTTGCATACCATAATTCTTCACTACTCTCTTGTTGGTTAATTTTCGTCTATTTTGTTAACGGCTGCAATGTTTTATTATTTATTTATTATTTTTTTCCCAGAGGTAGATCATATGGAAGGGGTCGTCGTAGAAACTTCAAAAGGGGCTCATTCGATTGGAAATCGAGAGGACTAGTGCCCTTTTTAATAGTCGAAAATGATTGGAGGGCAAATAGCCCCCCACACACATCCTTTTTTCTCCAAGACCATCTGATAGAATTTTTATAATAGCCATTTCATTAAAAATAGTTCAAAGGTCAGATAAGAAAAATTCCTGTGTCGACGGAGCCCGCCAGGGCCCGGAGGCAGGTGTTATGAGTAATGTTATAGGGCCACACGGCTCCAATGTTTTATTATTTATTAATATTTTTTTACCCAGAGGAACTTCATATAGAAGGGGTCATCGTAGAAACTTCAAAGGGGGCTCATTCGATTGAAAATCGAGAGTTCTAGTGCCCTTTTTAATAGTTGAAAATGATTGGAGGCAACTAGCCCCTCCCCACGCCCATCATTCCCCCAAACACATCCAATCAAAATTTTGAGATAGCCATTTTGTTCAGCGTAGTTGATTTCCAGACAGAAAATATATTTTTGAGGAGGACACTCCCCCACAACCCTCAGGGCAAGGGTTTTAATTTATACCCTGGGGGCATATAATGATTTTATAGAAGGCGTTGTCATAGAAACTTCAAAAAACGCTCATTCGATTGGAAATTCAAAGGGCTAGTGCCCTTTCCAATAGTCTAAAGTGATTGGAGGGCAACTAGCCCCCCACGCCCATCACTCCCCTAAACAATTCCAATCAAAATTTTGAGATAGCCATTTTGTTCAGCGTAGTTGATTTTCAGATAGAAAATATGTTTTTGAGGAGGACACTCCCCCACAACACTCAAGGCAAGGATTGGAAATTCGATTGGAAATTCAAAGGGTTAGTGCCCTTTTTAATAGTCGAAAGTGATTCGAGGGCAACTAGCCCCCCTCTCACGCCCACCTTTCCCCCAAAAACATCCAATCAAAATTTTGAGACAGCCATTTTATTAAACGTAGTTTTAAGTTCTGGAAGTTAGGTCTTTGAGGATGACAACTCCCCCACAGCCCTCAGGGCAAGGATTGTAAGTTGTGCCCTGGGGGCATATAAGGTTTTGTATAGACAATATTGTCGTATAAACTTCAGAGAGGGCTCATTTGATTGAAAATTGAAAGTTCGAGTTCACTTTTAAGCGTCAAAAGATATTGGAGGGTAACCAGCTCAACCCCCCCCCCCCTAAACGATTTTTTCCCAAATGCATCGAATAAAAATTTTAAGATAGCTATTTTGTTAAAAATAGTTCAAAGATCATATGACAAAAATTCTGGTGTTGCCACAACCCACCAGGGCCTGGGAGCAGGCGTTGTAAGTTATGCCGTGGTTGCATATATGGGTCTTATGGAAGGGATGCTCGTATTAACTTCAAAGATGCCTCATTTGATTGGAAATTGAAAGTTCTAGTTCACCTTTAAGCGTCAAAAGATATTGGAGGGTAACCAACTCAACCCCCCCCCCCTAAACGATATTTTCCCAAATGCATCGAATAAAAATTTTAAGATAGTTTTTTTGTTAAAAATAGTTCAAAGATCATATAACAAAAATTCTGGTGTCGACATAATCCCCCGGGGTCCGGGGCATGCGTTGTAAGTTATTCCCTGGGGGCATATAAGGGTCTTATGGAAGGGGTGCTCGTGTTAACTTCAGAGAGGGCTCATTTGATTGGAAACTGAAAGTTCTAGTTCACTTTTAAGCGTCAAAAGATATTGGAGGGTAACCAGCTCAACCCCCCCCCCCTAAACGATATTTTCCCAAATGCATCGAATAAAAATTTTAAGATAGCAACTTTGTTAAAAATAGTTCAAAGATCATATAACAAAAATTCCGGTATTGACACAACCCACCAGGGCCCGGGGGCAGGCGTTGTAAGTTATTACCTGGGTGCATATATGGGTCTTATGGAAGGGATGCTCGTATTAACTTCAAAGAGAGATCATTTGATTGGAAATTGAAAGTTCTAGTTCACCTTTAAGAGTCAAAAGAGATTGGAGGACAGCTATCCCCCCCCCCGTGCCCTTTTTTCCTCAAACCCATCCGATAAGAACTTTGAGATAGTTTTTTTTTATAATAGTTCAAACCCCATATAACGAACACTCAGGGGCCAACACAGCCCCGCAGGGCCCGGGGGCAGGTGTTGTAAGTTATGTCCTTGGGGAATATATGGTTCTTATTGAAAAGATGCTCGTAAAAAATTCAGAGATGGCTCATTTGGTTGGAAATTGAAAGTTCTAGTTAAGTTTTTTCCAGTCAAAAGATATTGGAGGACAACTAGCCCCCCACGTCCCTTTTCCCCAAATGCATCCAATAAAAATTTTGAGATAGGCATTAAGTTAAAAATTTCCCAAAAGTCAGATAGCAAAAACTCAGGTGTCGTCACAGCCCCCCAGGGCCCTGGGGAAGGCTTTGCAAGTTATGCCCCGGGGCATATATTGTTCGTATGAAAGGGATGATCGTATAAACTTCAGAGAGGGCTCATTTGATTGGATATTGAAAATTCGAGCTCATTTTTTAATATTCAAAAGAGATCCGAGGGCAGCTATTCCCCAACCTACTTGATGAAAATTTCGAGATAGACATCTTGTTAAAAATAGTTCAAAGGTCGGTTAAGAAAAAATCCGGTTTCAATAGAACCCCCAAGGGCACAGAGGAAAGCATTCTAAGTTATGCCCTAAGGGCATGTATTGTTCTTATGAAAGGAATTCTCATATAAACTTCAAAGAGGGCTCATTTGACTGGAAATTGAAAGTTCTAGTTCACATTTTAAGAGTCAAGAGAGTTAAACTAGCCCCCTCCCGCTCTTTATTCCCCAATCCCATCCCCTACAAATTTTAGGATAGCCAGTGTTTTGGAAATTCTTCAAAAATTAGATAAAAAAACACCCCCCCCCCAGAGCCCGCGGTATAGGCGTTGTAAGTGTTGTCCTGGGGGCGTATATGGTTTTTATGAAAGCGATGCTCGTATCAACTTCAGAGGGGGCTTATTTGATTGGAAATTGAAAATTCTAGTTCAATTTTTAAGAGTCAGAAGATATCCGAGGGCAACTAACCCCCCCCCCCTCCCCACAAACCCTTTTTTCCCCAAGCCCATCCGATAAAAATTTTATAATAGCCATTTATAAAATTAGTTCAAAGGTCAGATAAGAAAAATTCCTGTGTCGACGGAACCCGCCAGAGGCAGGCGTTATGAGTAATGTTCTAGGGGCATATATAGTTCTTATGGAAGGGATGATCGTATAAACTTCGGAGAGGGCTCATTTGATTTGAAATTGAAAGTTCTAGTTCACTTTTAAGAGGCAAAAGAGATTGGAGGACAGCTAGTCTTCCCCCCTCCCGGCCCTTTTTTCCTCAAACCCATCCAATGAGAACTTTGAGATAGCTTTTTTTATAATAGCTCAAAGACCATATAACGAAAACTCAGGGGCCGACACAGCCCCCCAGGGCCCGGGGGCAGGTGTTGTAAGTTATGTCCTTGGGGAATATATGGTTCTTGTTGAAAGGATGCTCGTAAAAAAAATCAGAGATGGCTCATTTGGTTGGATATTGAAAGTTCTAGTTAAGTTTTTCCAGTCAAAAGATATTGGAGGACAACTTGCCCCCCACGCCCCTTTTCCCCAAATGCATCCAATACAAATTTTGAGATAGGCATCAGGTTAAAAATTTCTCAAAAGCCAGATAACAAAAACTCAGGTGTCGTCACAACCCACCAGGGTCCCGGGACAGGCGTTGTAAGTTATGCCCTGGGGCATATATTGTTCGTATGAAAGGGATGCTCGTATAAACTTCAGAGATGACTCATTTGATTGGATATTGAAAATTCGAGGTCACTTTTTAATAGTCAAAAGAGATCCGAGGGCAGCTATCCCCCAACCAATCTGATGAAAATTTTTAGATAGACATCTTGTTAAAAATAGTTCAAAGGTCGGGTAAGAAAAAATCCGGTGTCAATAGAACCCCCCAGGGCACAGAGGAAGCCGTTCTAAGGCATGTATTGTTCTTATGAAAGGGATGCTCATATAAACTTCATAGAGGGCTCATTTGATTGGAAATTGAAAGTTCTAGTTCACTTTTTAAGAGTCAAGAGATTTAAACTAGCCTCCCTCACGCTCTTTATTCCCCAAACCCGTCCCCTACAAATTTTAAGATAGCCAGTGTTTTGGAAATTATTCAAAAATTAGATAACAAAAACACCCCCCTCCCCAGAGTCCGCGGAATAGGCGTTGTAAGTGTTGTCCTGGGGCGTATATGGTTTTTTGAAAGCGATTTTTAATACAAGCAAGTTTTTAATACAAACAAGGCTTTTTAGGAATCCAAAAGAGCAAAAAAAACAACCAATATTAAAGTCGCCCATTTCAACTGTTTTAAAGGTGACAAAACAGATTTAGGCAAAGGGAATTATTAAAAAATTAAGCTTCTAAGTTCAAACTTATATTCGAAGTTTTTACCCAGATAACTGACGAATTATGTGATACGGTATTTGAAGTTTTGTATGCAGTAATGCTCGATGAAAAAACACAACTAATTTTGATAATTATTTATGTTAAGAATACATAGCTAATAGATACTAGTAGGGAGGGCCTATCGACTCCGAACAGTATATAATTTATGCATGTTTCTATGGTTTTTGTCACTGAGAATGAAAAAACAGGATTTTTCTCACTTTTATGGATGTTTCTTGGATGGTTATGAGTGTTTGTCAATTTATTTGATGTTTTCATGGATGTCAACAGTAATTTATGCATGTTTTTATGGTTTTTGTCACTGAGAATGAAAAAACAGGATTTTTCTCACTTTGATATATTTTCAAGGTCGATTGATTTGTTGGTGATCGTCCAGGAGAATTGTCTCCGGGCGAAATTTATTAATGTCTTTGGTGTTCGTCCAGGAGAATTGTTTCCGGGCGAAGTTTATTAATGTCTGACGGATGATGTCAAGGTTGATTGATTTGTTGGTGTTCATCCAGGAGAGTTATCTCCGGGTGAATGTTTTGATCTTAGAGATGAAGAGATTAACGCGGGAAAGGGTTTTCTAGGAATTTCAAATGTGACAGCGCAGGGTTGTCAAAACAAAAGGAACACGCAGAAATTACGTTTAGAGATTATTTGGGCGAAACCGTTTTGATACATTTTAGAAGATGATTTAAGCGAAACCGTTTGAGGAATTTTAAAAGATGATTTTAGAAGATGATTTAGAAGAGGATTTGAGGCTGAAACTCTATGGTCGTTATAATACACAAGTTCTATTTGAACAGTCTTGTGAGGTCCTCTACCCCAGCCCCAAAGGGCTCCGATCCCCTTACCCCAACCCCCAAGGAAGCCCCCGGCCCCCAAAGGTCCCCCGGGCTCCCAAAGGACCACCCGGCCCCCGGGCTCCCAAAGGACAACCCGGCCCCCCAAGGGCTCCCCGGACCCCCAAAAACCCCCCCGGGCCCCCAAAGAGCCCCCTCCCCATTTTTTAATACTTTTTTTTGTGTACTTGAGACACAGAAGGGCCCCCAACATTTCAAAATGCTTTATTATATCTTTTCAGAACAAGTTGCTTTCTTAATGTCATTCCTAAACCCATTTTAAAGTTGAAGTACTCATCCTTTTCACCCACAACTTTACTTTACATCTTTTTGAACGCCCCAACACCAAGCAGTACTTTTCAAAAGGCATTTCAGAACAAGTTCCTTTCTCAATGTCCCTCCTAAACCCATTTTAAAAGTTGAAGTACCCATCCTTTTCCCCATAACTTTACTTTACAACTTTTTGCACGCCCCGACATCAAGCAATACTTTTCAAAGGCATTTCAGAACAAGTTCTTTTCTTATTGTCCTTCCTAAACCCATTTTACAAGTTGAAGTACTTATCCTTTTCACCCACAACTTTACTTTAGAGTTTTATGAATGCCCCAACACCAAGCAATACTTTTCAAAAGACATTTCACAACAAATTTTTTTCTTAGTCTCCCTCCTAAACCCATTTTACATGTTGAAGTACCCATTCTTTTCACCCACAACCTTACTATACTGCTTCTTGAATGCTCCAACACCCAACAATACTTTTAAAAAGGCATTTCAGAACAAGTTATTTTCTCAATGTCCTTCCTAAACCCATTTTACAAATTGCAGTACCCATCCTTTTCAACCACAACTTTACTTTACAGCTTTTTGAATGCCCCAACACCAAGCAATACTTTTCAAAAGACATTTCACAACAAGTTCCTTTCTTAATGTCCATCCTAAACCCATTTTACAAGTTGAATTACCCATCCTTTTCACCCACAACTTTACTATACTGCTTCTTGAATGCTCCAACACCCAGCAATAGTTTTCAAAAGGCAAACCTTCTCATCAAAGTAACGACATTTTACCTTAATACTAACATACTTTTACTGCACACACAAATTTCTCTTAGAAATTATATTTTTCATCAAAGATAACACTTTTTCTGTTCGAATTAGCAAGTTTTCTGTCAAAGATACCAAATTTTTTCTTAGAAGTAACATTTTTTTTACTGTGATAACAACTTTTCTGTCAGAAGTAGCAAGTTCTGCTTAACACTAATAAAATTTCTCATCAAAGTAACGATATTTTACCTTAAAACTAACTTACTTTTACTGAACACACACAAATTTCTCTTAGAAATAATATTTTTCATCAGTGACAAAACCTTTTCTGTTCGAACTAGCAAGTTTTATACCAAAGATACCAAATTTTTTCTTAGAAGTAACATTTTTTTGATTGTGATAACAACATTTCTGTCAGAATTAGCAAGTTTTGCTTAACACTAACAAACCTTTACATAAAAGTAACGACATTTTATCGTAATACTAACTCACTTTTACTGAACACACACAAATTTCCCTTAGAAATAATATTTTTCATCAATGATAACACTTTTTCTGTTCGAATTAGCAAGTTTTCTACCAAAGATACCAAACTTTTTCTTAGAAGTAACATTTTTTGATTGTGATAACAACTTTTCTGTCAGAAGTAGCACGTTCTGCTTAACACTAACAAACCTTCACATCAAAGTACGACATTTAACCTTAAAACTAACATACTTTTATTGAACACACAAAAATTTCTCTTAGAAATAATATTTTTCATCAATGATAACACTTTTTCTGTTCGAACAAGCAACTTTTCTACCAAAGTTACCAGTTTTTTTAGAAGTAACAATTTTTTGACTGTGATAACAACTTTTCTATCAGAAGTAGCAAGTTTTGCTTAACACTAACAAACCTTCTCATCGAAGTAACAATATTTTACCTTAAAACTAACATACTTTTACTGAACACACACAAATTTCTCTTAGAAATAATATTTTACATCAGTGATAACACTTTTTCTGGTTGAACTAGCAAGTTTTCTACCAAAGATACCAAATTTTCCACTTCAGTTCAGATTTTTCTCAAAGAGATGAAAAAATTTAAATTAATGTTCCAAATTTTTCGTAGAAGATAGAAAAGGTCAAGTTCACTTCTGATTTTTACCAAAGAACACAATTAAATTCTAATTTCTCCAGAGAAAATGCAAATCTTCCACTCCAGTTTTAAGTTCACCAAGACATAAAGAAATTTAAGGTTCTGTTCTAAATTTTTCCGTAGTATATAGAAAAAGCTATACCATAGTTGCGAAAATTTGCTATGAAAATAAAAAGTTCTACTTCAATTTTAAATTTTTTCAATGAAGTGAAGAAAAGTTCAACTTCGATTCTGAATTCTCTCAATGAAAAGAAATAAGTTATTGATCAATTCTATTTTTCCAAAATAATATAGAATTTTCCACTTGAATTCAGATCTTTCTCAAAGAGATGAAAAAATTTAAAATACTGTTCCAAATTTTTCATAGAAGATCGAAAAGTTCAAGCTCTCTACTGAATTTTACCAAAGAACACACTTAAATTCTAATTTCACCAGAGAAAATAAAAAGCTTCCACTTCAATTTTAAATTTTCTCAATGAAGTGAAGAAAAGTTCAACTTCGATTCTGAATTTTCTCAATGAAAAGAAATAAGTTATTTTTCAATTCTATTTTTCCAAAATAATATAAAAATTTTGCACTTCACTTCAGATTTTTCCCAAAGAGATTAAAAAATTTTAAATAATGTTCCAAACTTTTCATAAAAGATAGAAAAGTTCAAGTTCTCTTCTGAATTTTACCAAAGAACACAATTCAATTCTAATTTCTCCAGAGAAAATAAAAAAGCTTACACTTCAGTTTTAAGTTCACCAAGACATAAAAATCTTAAAGTTCAGCTCTAAATTTTTCCGTAGAAGATAGGAATAGTTATACTATGATTGTGATTTTCTGTGAAGATAAAAAGTTTCACTTTAATTCTAAATTTTCTTAAATTCAGTTCCGACTTTTCTCAGAGATGAAAAATTTTAAAATTCTGTTCCAAATATTTTCCCGGAAGAAGAAATGTTCAACTTCGATTCTGTTTTTTCTCATTGAAAAAGAAATAAGTTATTGATCAATTCTATTTTCCCAAAATAATATAAAAATTTTCCACTTCAGTTCAGATTTTTCTCAAAGAGATGAAAAAATTTAAAGTTCTGTTCCAAATTTTTCATAGAAGATAGGAAAAGTTATACTTTGATCGTGAATATTCAAGTTCTCTTTTGAACTTTACCAAAGAACACAATTCAATTCTAATTTCTCCAGAGAAAATAAAAAGCTTCCACTTCAGTTTTAAGTTCACCAAGACATAAAAAATTTAAAGTTCAGTTCTAAATTTTTCCTTAGAAGATAGGAAAAGTTATACTATGATTGTGATTATTTTCCATGAAGATAAAAATTTTCACTTTAATTCTAAATTTTCTGAAATTCAGTTCCGACCTTTCTCAAAGAGATGAAAAAACTTTTAAGTTCTATTCCAAATTTTTTCATAGAAAATTGGAAAAGTTATACTTTGATCGTGAATATTCAAGTTCTCTTCTGAATTTTACCAGAGAACACAATTCAATTCTAATTTCTCCAGAGAAAATAAAAAGCTTCCACTTCAGTTTTAAGTTCAAAAAGACATAAAAAATTTAAAGTTCACTTCTAAATTTTTCCGTAGAAGATAGGAAAAGTTATACTATGATTGTGATTATTTTCTAGGAACATAAAAAGTTTCACTTCAATTTTACATTTTCTTAAATTCAGATCCGACTTTTCTCAAAGAGATGAAAAAATTAAATTCTGTTCCAAATTTTTCATAGAAGATAGGAAAAGTTATACTTTGATTGTGAATATTCTTCATGAAGATATGGAGCTCCACTTTAATTCTGAGTTTCCTTGAAGAAGTGCAAAATGTTCAAGTTCTCTTCTGAAAATTTTTTCTTAGAGAAGAGAAAAAAGTTAGCTCAATTCTGAAATTTACCAATGAAAATGAAAAAGCTTCCATTTCAGTTAATAATTTCTCAAAGACATAAAAAATTTCAAGTTCAGTTCAAAATTTTTCCGTAGAAGATAGGAATGGTTATACTATGATTGTGATTATTTTCAATGAAGATAAAAAGTTTCACTTCATTTCTAATTTTTCTTAAATTCAGTTCCGATTTTTCTCAAAGAGATGAAAAATTTAAAGTCCTGTTCCAAATTTTTCATGTAAGATAGAAAAAGTTATACATTGATTGTGAATATTCGATATGAAGATAATGAGCTACCCTGTAATTCTGAGTTTTCTCGAAGAAGTGCAAAATCTTCAAGTTCTCTTCTGAATGTTCTTAAAGAAGAGAAAAAAGTTAGCTCAATTCTGAATTTTACCAATTAAAATGAAAAAAGCTTCCACTTCAGTTCTTAATTTCTCAAAGACATAAAAAATTTAAACTTCAGTTCTAAATTTTTCCGTAGAAGATAGGAAAAGTTATACTATGATTGTGATTATTTTCCGGTGAAGATAAAAAGTTTAACTTTAATTCTAAATTTTCTTAAATTCAGTTCCAACTTCTCTCAGAGATGAAATAATTTAAATTTCTGCTCCAAATTTTTAAATAGAAGGCGGAAAAAATTATACATTCATCGTGAATATTCACCATGAAGATAAAAAGTTCCACTTTAATTCTAAATTTACTCAATGAAGTGCAAAATGTTCAAGTTCTCTTCTAATTTTTCCAAGAAAATAAAAAGGTTCCTCTTCAGTTCTGTTTTTTTTCTCAAAGAGATGAAAAATTTAAAGTTCTGTTCTAATTTTAAATTAAATTCTAGCTCCTTTGTCTTATGGATTTAACCCTCAAATTTTTAAATTAGAAAATGAGTGACTCGTTCTAGTATTAAAGGCAATCGTTCAAACTCTTTCATCTAACCTCCAAAACAATAGGTTAGGTTAGGTATAAATAAATATTAATAAATAAATAGAAAAATTTCTCGATGTTTAAGTTAGGTTAGGTTAACTTATCATGAGCGCTCATGATAAGTTAACCTAGCCTTTTCTGGCGAGTATGGTTAGGTTAGGTTAGGCTAGATTAAATTAGGTTAGATTACGCTAGGTTAGGTTATCCTACGTACGCTTCACTTAGGTTAGGTTAGGTGAGAGACAGGCAAAAAGTTAGGTGTATGGTTAGGTTAGACTAGATTAAGTTAAGTTAGGTTAAGTTAGGTTAGGCTAGATTAGCCTACGTACACGCGCGTACGCGCGTCACTCATTTTCTAATTTAAAAATTTGAGGGGTAAATCCATAAGACAAAGGAGCTAAAATTTAATTTAAAATTAGAACAGAACTTTGAATTTTTCATCTCTTTGAGAAAAAAACCAGAGCTGAAGAGGAACCTTTTTATTTTCCAGGAAAAATTAGAAAAGAATTTGAACATATTGTACGTCATTGAATAAATTTATAATTAAAGTGGAACTTTTTATCTTCATGGTGAATATTCACGATCAATGTTTAACTTTGTCCGCTTTATATGTAAAAATTTGGAGCAGAAATTTAGACTTTTTAATCTCTGAGAGAAGTCAGACCTGAATTTAAGAAAATTTAGAAGTGAAGTTAAACTGTTTATCTTCATGGAAAATAATCACAATCATAGTATAAATTTTCCTATCTTCTACAGAAAAATTTAGAACTGAACTTTAATTTTTTTATGTCTTTGAGAAATTAAGAACTGAAGTGGAAGCTTTTTTCATTTTCATTGGTAAAATTCAGAATTCAGCTAACTCTTTCTCTTCTTTAAGAAAATTCAGAAGAGAACTTGAACATTTTGCACTTCTTCGAGAAAACTCAGAATTAAAGGGGAGCTCATTATCTTCATATCGAATATTCACGATCAATGTATAACTTTTTCTATCTTCTATGAAAAATTTGGAACAGGACTTTAAATTTTTCATTTCTTGGAGAAAAATTGGAACTGAATTTAAGAAAAATTAGAAATGAAGTGAAACTTTTTATCTTCATGGAAAATAATCACAATCATAGTATAACCATTCCTATCTTCTACGGAAAAATTTTGAACTGAACTTTAAATTTTTTATGTCTTTGAGAAATTATGAACTGAAATGGAAGATTTTTCATTTTCATTGGTAAATTTCAGAACTGAGCTAACTTTTTTCTCTTCTCTAAAATAATCTCGAAAATAACTCTAGAAAACAATCAAAATCATAGTATAAATTTTCTTATATTTTAAGGAGATATCTAGAACTGAAATTTAAATTTTCTATGTCATGGTGAACTTAAAAGTTAAGTGGAAGCTTTCTATTTTCTCTATAGTAAGTAGAATTTAATTGATTTCGTTGATAAACTTCAGAAGAGAACTTCAACATTCACGATCAAAGTATGACTTTTCCTATCTTCTATGAAAAACTTTTTATTTTTATAAAAATTTTTAACCTCTTTGAGAAAATTCGGAATTGAATTTAAGAAAATTTAGAATTAAAGTGAAGCTTATTATCTTCCTAGAAATTAATCTCAATCATAGTATAGCTTTTCATATCTTCTACGGAAAAATATGGAACTGATATTTAAATTTTTTATGTGGCCATGAACTTAAAACTGAAGTGGAAGCTTTTCATTTTCTCTGAAGAAATTAGATTTGAATTATGTTCTTTGGTAAAATTCAGAAGAGAGCTTGACTATTCACGATCAAAGTATAACTTTTCCAATCTTCTATAAAAAATTTGGAACAGAACTTTAAATTTTTTCATCTCTTTGAAAAAAATCTGAACTGAAATGGGAAATTTTTATATTATTTTGAGAAAATAGAATTAATCAATAACTTATTTCATTTTCATTGAGAAAATTCAGAATCAAAGTTGAACTTTTCTTCTTCCGGGAAAATATTTGGAACATAACTTTAAATTTTTACATCTCTTTGAGAAAAGTCGGAACTGAATTTAAGAAAATTTAAAATTAAAGTGAAACTTTTTATCTTCATAGAAAATAATCACAATCATAGTATAACTAATCCTATCTTCTACGGAAAAATTTAGAACTGAACTTTAAAATTTTTATGTCTTGGTGAACTTAAAACTGAAGCGGAAGCTTTTTATTTTCTCTGGAGAAAATAGAATTGAATTGTGTTCTTTGGTAAAATTCAGAAGAAAACTTGAACTTTTCTATTTTCTATGAAAAATTTGGAACATTATTTTGAATTTTTTCATCTCTTTGGGAAAAATCTGAAGTGAAGTGGAAAATTGTTATATTATTTTGGAAAAATAGAATTGAACAATAACTTATTTCTTTTCATTGAGAAAATTCAGAATCGAAGTTGAACTTTTCTTCACTTCATTGAGAAAATTTAAAATTGAAGTGGAAACTTTTTATTTTCTTTGGTGAAATTAGAATTGAAGTGTGTTCTTTGGTAAAATTCAGTAGAGAACTTGAAGTTTTTTATCTTCTATGAAAAATTTGGAACAGTATTTAAAATTTTTTCATCTCTTTGAGAAAGATCTGAATTGAAGTGGAAAATTTTTATATTATTTTGGAAAACTAGAATTGATCAATAACTTATTTCTTTTCATTGAGAGAATTCAGAATCGAAGTTGAACTTTTCTTCACTTCATTGAGAAAATTTAAAACTGAAGTAGAACTTTTTATCTTCATAGCAAATATTCGCAACTATGGTATAGCTTTTTCTATCTACTACGGAAAAATTTAGAACAGAACTTTAAATTTCTTTATGTCTTGGTGAACTTAAAACTGGAGTGGAAGATTTGCATTTTCTCTGGAGAAATTAGAATTGATATGTGTTCTTTGGTAAAATTCAGAAGTGAACCTGAACTTTTCTATCTTCTATGAAAAATTTGGAACATTATTTTAAATTTTTTCATCTCTTTGAGAAAAATCTGAACTGAAGTGGAAAATTTGGTATCTTTGGTAGAAAACTTGCTAGTTCGATCAGAAAAAGTGTTATCACTGATGTAAAATATTATTTCTAAGAAAAATTTGTGTGTGTTCAGTAAAAGTATGTTAGTTTTAAGGTAAAATGTCGTTACTTTGATGTGAAGGTTTGTTAATGTTAAGCAAAACTTGCTACTTCTGACAGAAAAGTTGTTATCACAGTCAAAAAATTGTTACTTCTAAAAAAAATTGGTAACTTTGGTAGAAAACTTGCTAGTTCGAAAAGAGAAAGTGTTATCACTGATGAAAAATATTATTTCTAAGAGAAATTTGTGTGTGTTCAGTAAAAGTATGTTAGTTTTAAGGTAAAATGTCGTTACTTTGATGTGAAGGTTTGTTAATGTTAAGCAAAACTTCCTACTTCTGACAGAAAAGTTGTTATCACAGTCAAAAAATTGTTACTTCTAAGAAAAATTGGTAACTTTGGTAGAAAAGTTGCTAGTTCGAACAGAAAAAGTGTTATGACTGATGAAAAATATTATTTCTAAGAGAAATTTGCGTGTGTTCAGTAAAAGTATGTTAGTTTTAAGGTAAAATGTCGTTACTTTGATGTGAAGGTTTGTTAGTGTTAAGCAAAACTTGCTACTTCTGACAGAAAAGTTGTTATAACAATAAAAAATGTTACTCCTAAGAAAAAATTTAGTAACTTTGGTAGAAAAGTTGCTAGTTCGAACAGATAAAGTGTTATCACTGATGAAAAATATTATTTCTAAGAGAAATTTGTGTGTGTTCAGTAAGAGTATGTTAATTTTATGGTAAAATGTCGCACTTTGATGTGAAGGTTTGTTAGTGTTAAGCAGAACTTGCAACTTCTGACAGAAAAGTTGTTATCACAATCAAAAAATGTTACTTCTAAGAATAAATTTAGTATCTTTGGTAGAAAACTTGCTAGTTCGAACAGAAAAAGTGTTATCACTGATGTAAAATATTATTTCTAAGAGAAAATTGCGTGTGTTCAGTAAAAGTATGTTAGTATTAAGTTAAAATGTCGTTACTTTGATGTGAAGGTTTGTTAGTGTTAAGCAAAACTTGCTAGTTCTGACAGAAAAGTTGTTATCACAATCAAAAAAATGTTACTTCTAAGAAAAAATTTGGTATATTTGGTAAAAAACTTGCTTTTTCGAACAGAAGAAGTTTTGTCACTGATGAAAAATATAATTTCTAAGAGAAATTTGTGTGTGTTCAGTAAAAGTAAGTTAGTTTTAAGGTAAAATATCGTTACTTTGATGAGAAGTTTTATTAGTGTTAAGCAGAACTTGCTACTTCTGACGGAAAATTTGTTATCACAGTAAAAAAAAATGTTACTTCTAAGAAAAAATTTGGTATCTTTGACAGAAAACTTGCTAGTTCGAATAGAAAAAGTGTTATCATTGATGAAAAATATTATTTCTAAGAGAAATTTGTGTGTGTTCAGTAAAAGTATGTTAGTATTAAGGTAAAATGTCGTTACTTTGATGATGTCGTTACTGATGAGAAGGTTTGCCTTTTGAAAACTATTGCTGGGTGTTGGAGCATTCAAGAAGCAGTATAGTAAAGTCGTGGGTGAAAAGGATGAGTACTTCAACTTTTAAAATGGGTTTAGGAGGGACATTAAGAAAGGAACTTGTTGTGAAATGTCTTTTGAAAAGTATTGCTTGGTGTTGGAGCATTCAAGAAGCAGTATAGTAAAGTTGTGGGTGAAAAGAATGGGTACTTCAACTTGTAAAATGGGTTTAGGAGGGACATTAAGAAAGGAACTTGTTCTGAAATGTCTTTTGAAAAGTATTGCTAGGTGTTGGAGCATTCAAAAAGCTATAAAGTAAAGTTGTGGGTGTAAAGGATGGGTACTTCAACTTGTAAAATGGGTTTAGGATGGACATTAAGAAAAGAACTTGTTCTGAAATGCCTTTTGAAAAGTATTGCTTGGTGTTGGAGCATTCAAAGGGCTGTAAAGTAAAGTTGTGTGTGAAAAGGATGGGTACTTTGATTTTTAAAATGTGTTTAGGAGAGATATTAAGAAAAGAAATTATTCTGAAATGCCTTTGAAAAGTATTGCTTGGTTGTGTTGCATTCAAAAAGCTGTAAAGTAAAGTGGTGGGTGAAAAGGATTGAAACATCAATTTGTTAAATGGGCTTGGGAAGGAAATTAGGAAAATGACGTGTTCTGAAATGCCATTTGAAAGATATTTCTGGGTGTTGGAGCATTCAAAAAAGTAGTAAAGTAAAATTGTGGGTGAAAAAGATGGTTACTTTAACTTTTAAAATGGGGTAAGGAGGGATATTATGAAAAGAAATGGTTTTGAAATGCCTTTTGAGATGTATTTGTGGGTGTTGGGTATTCAAAAAGCTTTATCGTAAATTTGTGGGTGAAAGGGATGGTTACTTCAATTTGTAAAATGGGCTTAGGAAAGACATTAAGTTTTGAAATGCCTTTTGAAAAGTATTGCTGGGTGTTGGAGCATTCAAGAAGCAGTATAGTAAAGTTGTGGGTAAAAGGATGGGTACTTCAACTTGTAATAGGTGTTTAGGAGGGACATTAAGAAAAGAACCTGTTCTGAAATGCCTTTTGAAATGTATTGCTTGGTGTTGGAGCATTCAAAAGCTGTAAAGTAAATTTGTGGGTAAAAAGGATGGGTACTTCAACTTGTAAAATGGGTTTAGGAGGGATATTAAGAAAAGAACTTGTTGTGAAATGCCATTTGAAAAGTATTGCTTGGTTCTGGGGCAGTCAAAAAGCTGTAAAGTAAATTTGTGGGTGAAAAAGATAAGTACTTCAACTTGTAAAATGGGTTTAGGAAGGACAATAAGAAAAGAACTTGTTCTGAAATGCCTTTGAAAAGTATTGCTTGATGTTGGGGTGTGCAAAAAGTCGTAAAGTAAAGTTATGGAGGAAAGGATGTGTACTTCGACTTATAAAATGGGTTTAGGAGGGGTATTAAGAAAGGAACTTGTTCTGAAATGCCTTTTGAAAAGTACTGCTTGGTGTTGGGGCATTCAAAAAGCTGTAAAGTAAAGTTGTGGGTGAAAAGGATGGGTACTTCAACTTGTAAAATGGGTTTAGGAATGACATTAAGAAAGGAACTTGTTCTGAAAAGATATAATGAAGCCTTTTGAAATGTGGGGCCCTTCTGTGTCTCAAGTGCACAAAAAAAGTATTAAAAAATGGGGAGGGGGCTCTTTGGGGGCCCGGGGGGACCTTTGGGGGTCCTAGGGGGGCCCTTGGGATCTGGGTGGTCCTTTGGGAGCCCGGGAGACCTTTGGGGGCTGGGTGGTCCTTTGTGAGTCAGGGGGACCTTTGGGGGCCGGGGGCTTCCTTCGGGGTTGGGGTAGGGGGATCGGAGCCCTTTGGGGCTGGGGTAGAGGACCTCACAACACTGTTCAAATAGAACTTGTGTATTATAACGACCATAGAGTTTCACCCTCAAATCCTCTTCTAAATCATCTTCTAAAATCATCTTCTAAAATGCCTCAACCGGTTTCGCTTAAATCATCTTCTAAAATGTCTCAAAACGGTTTCGCCCAAATAATCTCTAAACGTAATTTCTGCGTGTTCCTTTTGTTTTGACAACCCTGCGCTGTCATATTTGAAATTCCTAGGAAACCCTTTCCCGCGTTAATCTCTTCATCTCTAAGGTCAAAACATTCACCCAGAGACAATTCTCCTGGATGAACACCAACAAATCAATCAACCTTGACATCATCCGTCAGACATTAATAAACTTTGCCCGGAAACAATTCTCCTGGACGAACACCAAAGTCATTAATAAACTTCACCCGGAGACAATTCTCCTGGACGATCACCAACAAATCAATCGACCTTGAAAATACATCAAAGTGAGAAAAATCCAGTTTTTTCATTCTCATTGACAAAAACCATAAAAACATCCATAAATTGTTTTTGACATCCATGAAAAACAACACATAAATAGACAAAAACTCATAACCATCCAAGAGACATCCATCAAAGTGAGAAAAATCCTGTTTTTTCATTCTCACGGAGAAAACCCATAAAAATAGGCATAAGTTATGTACTGTTCGGAGTCGATAGGCCTTCCCTACTGATACTTCAACTACTCGTATTATGCAAGGGTTCTGAAACGCCACAGCCATTTCGTTTCTACCAGATTTCTCCTTCGATTGACGAATAACGAAGAAGAACAGTTTCCAGCCAGCGACTTGCGAAGTTTTGAACTCATGAATAGGCTCGAATCTGTTGTAAATTTAACCTGTGATTTAAAAAAGACTAATGAAAACATTAATGTTTGCGGTCAACATTGATCGCGCCGGCTGTGCGCCACCGACATCTTACCGGTGGCGCGCCGCCGACATCTTAATGTAAGATGTCGGCGGCGCGGTGCGCTGCTTTTGGCCCTGCCGCTGCCGGTTTTCCCTCATGGGAGCGGTGCCGGGGTCTATTGAAAAAGGTATAACTGATACAATGATTGCAAAAACTCACAGTATCATTGTATTGGACTTGTCTGGCACTCAAGATATGAGTATTGTTGAACGGGAGTTATTATGGCACCCTCATTCCTTTTTTTCTGTTTTTCACTCTTTTGTTAAAATAAATTTGTCAATTTGGTCAATTATGTCGCCCTTGTCACACTGGTCCCCCAAGATTTTGCTTATTGGGGCCCTTGTTACATTCCACCCAAGATTTTGTTCTAGATCCGCTCCTGCCTCTTAACACAAAATTCACGCCATAAAGTTCATCCGCAAGTCTATAAATTTTAGCAGTAAATAATAACACAATCCAGTCTCATTCTGTTCAAAGTACAAAAAAATCGAATGATAAGAGGAAGGCGCATATCTGGACTTGGGTTTTTTAATCAGTTTGAAAAATAGCTAGCAGTTAGGAAATAGAAATAGACATGGTTCTTTTCTTTGAGGCGATTAGTGAAATGGGAAATGTGTGCATTCGAAATAAAAAGAAAGAAAAAGATATTGACCCTAACTCCACAGTAGCATTTGATATTGACGAAAGTGAAAACATTACAAAGGTGATAAGCGAAGAATCCAATGATAAGAAAGATGAAAGTTTTGCTGATAGCAAAGAAAAAAAGAAAGCTGCAATTAAAGCTTATAATTTAGCTAAACTGAGGAATGATCTTAGAAAGAATCCAGAAAATTTCGTTTTAAATAATCTATTGCTATCGGTAGAATTTTTCAAGAATTATGAAAGGTAATTTTGTTGATGTATTATTTTCTTTTATATGGTATTTCTTTTGTAAAGATTGTGGATATTCAGAGCTTCGAGACTGTGGGCTGGGGACTGGTTAACAGAAGGAGACGTTTCGAGTACGGTTAGGGAGAGACTAAGAGACTATGAAACCATGGTATGGAGATCCGAGAGTCAATGCAGTCCGATCACTCGAGTTGTATGTAGAGCTCAAAAAGCAATGGAGAGAAGAACCAAACGGTTCGTGGTAACGAACTGTAAGTAAGGAGAGACAAGGCTCAATAGTAACCAAAACTCAAATTTTGATATCAATAGATACATCAAAAGAATCAGCTTATTATGTGATTCCAAATATATAAGATTTATTAAGCTTAGTGTTACTCATCAAAAGTTACGAGCCTGAGAAAATTTGCCTGATTTTTGAAAAAGGGTCAAGGGTACCCCCTAAAAATCAAGAAATCTAGATGAAATTGCACCATCAGATTCAGCGTATCAGAAAACCCTACTGTAGAAGTTTCAAGTTCCTATATACAAAAATGTGGAATTTGCATTTTTTTTTGCCAGAAGAAAGATCACAGATGCGTGTTTATTTGTTTTTTTTTCTTTTTTTCCCCAGGGGTGATTTTATCGAAATAATGGCCCTGGAAGACCGGGAGAGGATACATTTGAGTGGAAACTAAAAGTTCCTACGCCCCTTTTTCGCCAAAGTCGTCCGATCAAAATTTGTATATAGCCATTTTGTTAAGCATATTTGAACGATTCAATGACTATGCCTTTAGGGGTAACATAACCCCCCACAGCCCTTTAGGGAGAGGCTTGTAAGTTATGAAATTTGCCCATTATTTACGCATAGGATTTGTTATAGGGAAGTACATTGTCGTTTTTCGAGAGGAGGGGGGGAGGAGAAATTGTGCTTGGGGTGGGTTTCCATGGATAGGATGGGTTTCCATGGTGGGTTTAAAGGGAGGGGGGCAATTTTCACCGGGGATTGAATTGTTCGAAAGGAGTTTCGTGAGGGGAAGGGGTGTATTTTGCGTAGGAAGAAATTTTCACAGTGGTGTCTGTTTTTGCTGGGAATATTTCATGGAAGGTTTTCCAGATTTAACGGCATTATTTGAAAACAATAAGAAATTAAATAAAAAAAGTTTTATCAACTGAAAGTAAGGAGCAGCATTAAAACTCAAAGTGAACGGAAATTATTCCATATGTGAAGGGATTGCCCTCTCCTCAATACCTTGCTCTTTACGCTAAAGTTTGGTTGTTTGTTCCAATTTTCAAGAATGGCTCCTGAAACACAAGGGCTTTTTCATTAGAATAAGATACTTTTAAAATAATTCTAAGAATTTAGCGGAAAGAGCAAGGTATTGAGGAGATGGCAATCCCTTCACATACGGAATAATTTCTCTTCACTTTGCGTTTTAACGCTGCTCCTTACTTTCAGTTGCTAAAACTTTTTTTATTTATTTTCTTATCGTTTTTCAAATAATACCGGTTTGGGACAAAAAGTCGAACTTTAGCGTAAAGAACAAGGTATTGATGAGGGATGACCCTTATATATGGAATAATTTCTGTTCTTTTTTAGATTTAATGTTACTCCTTACTTTCAGTTGAAAAAACTTGTTTATTTTATTTAATTACACTTTAGGGCTGTGCTTCAAAAGAGGGAGGTTAAGGTTATTATTTGCGTTAGGTCCGATGGATTACCACTCATTGAAAGGGATCGGTCGGGCTACTTGTCTATTTTTGTACTATAAAGCGCGAAAGAAGAAGATCAGGTTCACTTTGTTTGCGGATGTAGTGAATCCATAGATTTCATAAATGGATAGTTTGGGGTTGAGTTTCGGGAGAAACCTAAAATAATCAATTTACTATCAAGGAAAGATATGGATTTGTAAAGAGACTTAGGAGTTCCTGACGATGAATAAAGAACATATAAAAAGATTTTGAGAACATGCGGAATGAGGTTGTCTGTTAACCAGATTCGTTTGTACCTTCCTGCCAATTTCTTTTTGTAAGGAAGAGTTTTGTTTTTGTGACCATAGCCTTTTGGGCTTTTGTGTCAATAAGTTACATTCTGTTCAATAATGAATACCAGCTTTAAAGGAAGGTTATTTGCGGTAGTTAAAGTTAGTGAGGACAATTACGTACTCGTGTGAGAAAAGCATTTCACAGGGAAAACATATAATTATACAAAATTTTCTGCGACGGAACAGGGTAAGGATAGTTTTTGGTATACGTTTATTTAACCGTAGGCTATATCAAACAACAAGCTATACGAAAAATATTATTCAGTCTTACATTCTAGGCTTATATGAAAATAAGGCTAATATGGGTCACGTTTTACGGATAAAGATTGGGAGGCTGTTAATAATTGTGCGGTTGATTACCCATCTGGGTTGGAATAAGAAGTGGTAAAACGATATGATAAAAAAAAAATGGAACCTCGTGGAAGTAAGTAAAAGGATCTGCAATGATTTGTTTGTAGTAGTAGTAATAAGACACATAGTTAATCCCCATTTATCATTTTTCGTAGATCTGCAAAATTACTGTGTTTGTAATATATTAATCTCCATTTCTTCATTTCCAGTGAGATCGTGGAAAACGCAATATCTCAGTAGATTTTTCAACCAATTTGTTAAACAGAAATAATTTTCAGATCATTTCAGATACGAATAACGTTATTAAATAACGTATTAAATAAACTGATCTAATATAGCTTTCCAAAAATGAACATGATCAGTGACGCTATTTCACGAAACTGAAGGGGGGGGGGGAAACATATTTAATTTTTTTTAATTAAAACGCAGAAAAAAAATATTTTTTGAGACCTATGGGGGGGGGGGAGGAGGCAGTTTCATGTTTCAAATTTTTTCAATGAAATGCCGAAACGCGTATTTTTCAAAGTCTAGAAGGAGCAAAAAGTCCAAAAATATCAATTGCCTCCTGGCCCTCCTCTCCTAACTGGTACCTCTGTACATGATACATATGGAAACAATGCAGGGAACATAAATAAAGTAAACTTATAGTTTTTCCTTTTTGGTTGACAACTAACCCGTTTTTATAGAACCTTTGGAAGTCCAGTCTTCAAAAATTATTTACTTTAGGCAATTTGTGTTTTTATTTTAATTTCTCTTACTTAGAGTATCTACTATCGAACAACTAAGGAAAAATTAAAGATTTGAAGCTACCAATTTTATTTTTGATTGCCCTCCTTCATTCTTTTCAGAAGAACTCTAGGCTTAGAGGGCAAACCTTAATTTTTCAAACATGTAAATTTTTTATTGCCCTAAGCTAGGGCAATCTCTCATTCTATCACTTATTTTTCAGGGACAAGGAAAAGGCAAAAGATCGAAAAGCCCAAGTTGAAAAGCAAGTCCACGAGAAAGTGAAAAGCGATAAGAAAAGCATTCTTTACGATGGCTGTCTGCATGAAGTTGTTGGTGAATATATAACTTACTCACCCCGAGGTGAAAATCAACCCCAAGTCATAGGACCAATGCACTATACCGTCTTGCAAGATCAAATTGAAATTTATCAAGAGTCCAATATCGACGTAATCCTTAATAATGGATACTCAAAAGTTACAGGCACCCTCAGACTGCTAATGGAAAGAGATGATACTTCACCAGGTAAGCTACTTCACACGATGCTTTAAAAACTTATGTACTTTGTTGGTGTATTTCCGCTGCCCTATTAAAGATTGTCTCGCTTATTTTCTGTAACAAATAATAAGCCGAAGGGATTTCAATGTCATCTTTCAAACAGTTCGTCATAACAAACTGTAAGTAAGGAGCACAGTTCATATATTATCCAGTAACCTTATCGCAGATCATTTTTGGTCTTCGTTCTCGGTGCGAACAAAAAGCTCCTCCCACTTCTTTCTGCATTAGCGGGTTAGTCTGTTTCCGATTGTTTTCAACAAAGTGCATTATTCGTAATAGCGGGTTTCCACGTGTTTCCGATTAGATCACAGTCTGACTTGTCTACCCGTGAAAAGATCTGATGCCGCCTATGTTTCTATCTGCAAAAACGTTCTCTGGAGCACTCGCACCTTGGTCCGGGTTTTTATAATGGGTGAGATAGGGAAAGATCATACTGGATAATTATATAAACTGTGGTAGGGAGCGACCCTGCTCAATAGTAACCGAAACTCTAAAAAAACGAATTTTGATACCAATAGATACATCAAAAGAATCATTTGTTTATGCTGATTTCAAATATATAAGTTTCACCAAGTTTAGTCTTATCCATCAAAAGTTACGCATCTGAGAAAATTTGCCTTATTTTCGAAAAAAGGGGGACAGACCCCTTAAAAGTCATAGAACCTTAATGAAAATCCCGCAATCAGATCCAGCGTATCAGAGAAACCTGCTGAAGAGGTTTCAAGCTCCTATCTGCACAAATGTGGAATTTTGTATTTTTTGCCAGCAGAAAGATCACGGGAGGGGTAATCGTATCGACCCAGTGGTCTTAGAATATCGCGGGAGGGCTCATTCAAACGAAAATTACAAATTCTAATGCCCTTTTTATGTGACAGAAAAAATAGAGGGCAACTAGACCCCCTCCCACGCTCATTTTTTCCCCAAAGTCACCCGATCAAAATTTTGAGATAGCCATTTTATTCAACATGGTCGAAAAATATAATAACTATGTCTTTGAGAATGATTAATCCCCCACAGTCCCCAGGGGAAGGGCTGCAAGTGATGAACTTTGCCCAATGTTTACATATAGTATTGGTTATTGGGAAGTATACAGACATTTTCAGGGGGAATATTTTCTGGTATTGGGGGGGGGGGCGGGGGTTAAGTGGGAGGATCTTTCCATGGAGGAAGTTTTCATGGGGGAAGGGACACTGATATGAAGGGGGCACCGGATTTCCCAGAACTATCTAAAAAAACGATCAGAAATTAAATAAAAAAACAAGTTTTCAACATCAAAACTTTTAAACTGAAAACTTTTCAACATCAAAACTTAAAATGAACAGAACTTCTTACGTATATGATTTGATTCGCCCCCTAGTCAGTACCTCGCTCTTTATGCTAAAGTTTCTTTTTAGTACTTTCATAAGAGCTATTTATTCTTATTAACGGCCTGGGGCGAACCCCACTAATATACGTAATAAAAATATACGAATATAGAAGTTTGTCACGTAAGTTAATTCTTAAGTTATGTATATTTATTACTAATAAAAAAGTTCGCAAATAAAATTAAACAACTTTTGAGAAAGCCATTTAGCAAAAAAAGCAAAATTAATATGTAAATTTCGTTTTAATTATTCATGTACGGTGAGCCAAAATCAAAACCTGCATTAATTAAAAATGTTTAGAAATTAAATTAAAAAAAAACAAGTTTTTTTAGCTGAAAATTAGGAGCAACATTAAAACTTAAAACGAACAGAAATTATTCCGTATATGAAAGGGGCTGTCCCCTCCTCAACTCCTCGCTCTTTACGCTAAAGTTTGACTCTTTCTCACAAATATGTTTTTTGGAACAATAAAAAACTTTAGCGTAAAGAGCGAGGCGTTGAGGGTGGGACAGCCCCTTTATGCGGAATAATTTCTATTCGTTTTAAGTTTTAATGTCGATCCTTACTTTCAGTTAAAAAAACTTGTTTTTTTTTAATCACAGATAGAAATGTATTAAAACTTAGTTCAACAGGTTTTTTTGACAGTGAGTGCTAATCAAACGGTTCATTGTAACGAACTATAAGTAATGAGCGAAGCGGCTCAATAGTAACCGAAACGGTAAGAAACAGAATCTTGACAATAATAGATATATCAAGAATGATGCTTATTATAATAGCATCATTCTATATCAATATATATCAAGAATAATGCTTGATATAATAGATATATCAAGAATAGAATGATGCTTATTCAGAATATGTAAAATTCACGAAGTTTAATGCTACCCATCAAAAGTTACGAGCCTGAGAAAATGTGCCTCGTTTGAAAAAGGGGGAAAACACCCCTAAAAAAACAAATAATCTCAATAAAAATCAAACCATGAAATTTTGAATATCAGAGCACGCTAATGTAGAGGTTTCAAGCTCCTATATACAAAAATGTGGAATTTTGAATTTTTCGTCCGAAGCGAGAAAACGGATGCGGCCTTATTTGTTGTGTTTTTTTTCCCAGGGGTGATCGTATCAAACCAGTGATCCTAGAAGATCAGGAGAGGGCTCATTTAATCGGATCAAAAGTTCTAGTACCCCTTTTAAGTGGCCAAAAATATCGGAGGGCAGCTAGACGCCTCCCACCCCCTTATTTATCCAAAATTGTCCGGTCAAAATTTTGGAGACAGTTATTTTCTTCAGCATGGGCGAAAGAGCTAATAACTATGTCTTTGAGGATGACTTGACCCCTCACAGGCCCGGGGGGAAGGGCTGCAAGTTATAAGCTTTGCCCATTGCTTGCATATAGTATTGGCTATTAGGAAGCATACAGATATTTTCGGGGGGGGGGGGCTCTGGTGGGGACGCATACATGGGAGGATCTTTCCATGGAGGATTTTTAGTCAGGGAGGGAAAAATTTTATGGTGGGGGAGCTGTGATTTCTTGCATTAATTAAAATCTACCAGAAATAGATGTTCAGAATAAAAAAAAACATTTTTTTTAATTGAAAGTACGAAGTCACGTTAAAACATAAAAGAAACAGAAATTATTATGTATATGAGGGGAGTTGCCCCCTCCTCAGTACCTCGCTCTTTACGCTAAAGTGTTTTTTGAATTATTAAAAAAAGCTTATTATTCTAATTAAATGATCCTTGTGTATCAGGAGTCATTCTTAAATGATTGGAACAAAATGCCAAACTTTAGCGTAAAGAGCGAGGTATTACATAATGCTATAATCCATAATGCTAATGCTATAATGCGGTAATATATAATGCATAATACATAATGCTAAGGAATCCGGCAAGTTTCTGCAATTTTCATTCTTAACTGCTATGATAATAAAAGTAAAAATGGTTAGAATATTTCATTTTCAGTGAAGCGCAAATGACGCTCTAGCCTCTAGATGGTTTAGGGGGTTGCGGTCCGGTTTGTATGGCTCTATCATCTCTTATCAAAAACCATCTTTGATCATGGTTGCAGCTACTGCTGCAATCATTAACAAAAACACCTTATCAAAATAAATATTTGTAATTTTTTAAAGGTCACCAGAAATTAAGGCTTTAATGGAGAAGTCCAATTTTCTCTCTTTTTTATGGATAAACAATAAAAAGAGGGAAATAATGACGGCAAATAAGTAGATAAATCAATTAATGCACTCGTAGTTTTCAATAATACAAGAACTTTTTACAATCAATCACGTCATTTAGTCAATTTTAACCTGATTACTTGATTAGCACAAAGTCTGTGATAACTGGCTCCTGAATAATGTTCACAGGCTACAACAGTAAGCTATATAGTATAATAGTAGGCTATTTGAAAAAACTAAATTAAAATTCAATTTAAAGAAATCAATAAATATATAGTTTAACAAAATATTTTTAGTCAAAACTATTACCATATTGTCTTAGGCATAGTAATCCAAGTATCAACCATCTAAGCGGTGTTCCCACCTTTACAAAATTCTGGGTCCGCCGCCCTGCTTCCCATGAAACCGACTAGATGGCTTCAAAAACATATTTCCAGTTACAGAAAGAGTAAACAGCGAAAATACAACTAAAAAAAAGTTTTTTTTTTACTACTTTACTATTGAATGATAGCAATGATAGGTCTGATAGCAATGATATAATGATGGACAAGGATTTTTTTTTACGTATTTATGTATACAAATGTATACATTTATTTAATGTATACATACATAAATGTATACATACATTTTATGTATACAAATAAAGGTTTTTTCTATTAATCTAGGGAGGTGTGGAAATCTTTTTTTTTTTCCATTTATTTAGATGAGAATACGAAGCAAACAGTATTTTTCAAATCTAGGTAGAAGGAATTTCTGTTTTTTCAATTTTTTAATAAACATATAAAAAAGTGCTAAGATGCAGAGTGGCGGTTGCTTTCTCCCCCTGTCCTCTAATTGGCGCCAGTGACCCCAAAAATTTTCATAATCTGAAGGTTTTTGTCTTAATTTGAACAGAAACTGGGCCTTATATTTACTGAGGAGGGGCAAAGAGGGCAATAGCTGACATCTGCGGGGGGAAACTGCAGTGTATCAAATCTGTTAACTTTTTTAAAAGGACTTTTTCTTATTGAATAGCACTATAGTTAGGTCTTATGAAATTAAGCGAGTGGTTAGTCATCCAGATCTTTTATAAGAAGCCTCAAAACTCTCGTATCCAAATATTTTCGCCTGAAGGATCTCTTTATAGAAAAACCAAAATATTTTAACAGAGACTCAACTTCAGGTATACTTAGAAAGGGGTCGCAAAACTGGTGAAGGTGAAAATTCCAAGATTTATTGGGGGAAGGGCTGCAATAAATCTAATTTACAAAATATTATAAAGATATTTCCCCGTAAGACTCATAATTGATACATTGTATATCTCAGGGAAGGCAGTAACTTCTTTTGCTCTTCTCAAAATTATATTCCTGATTTTTCTTGAAGTATCAGATGCTCAACAATTTCAAGATATTCTTACCCCTTTTATCCTCTTAGAGGCACTGGTTATTTATCTACTTCATAATTTACGTCTATATTAGAAACACGAATGTGGTTTAATTTTAAATAATTCTTTAAACGGCGTTGGATTTGATGTACAAGTGAAAACCCGTAAAAATATCTATACTTTACGTTTGTAGTTACGTATACTATTGTAGTTACGTTTTCTATACTTTACTTTACGTTACGTTACGTTTGTAATCGTTTCGGGAATTTATCGTTCAGCTTTCGTCATAAATCACAAATCAATCATAAGAAAATATTTTTAATTTTCAAAAGGCCAATAAAAATGAAGAGCTCTAATGGGGATGTTCTGTTTTCTATCTCTTTATCATGGAACCAAACTTAAAAAAAGATGATGGCAAGTAATGGTTAGATAAATCAATTAATGCAATTATAGTTTTTGTTGCTACATATATTCCTCACAATCAATCAAGTCTTCCAGCCTATATATATATATATATATATATATATATATATATATATATATATATATATATATATATATATATATATATATATATATATATATATATATATATATATATATATATATATTATGTGTGTGTGTGTGTGTGTGTGTGTGTATATATATATATATATATATATATATATATATATATATATATATATATATATATATATATATATATATATATATATATATATATATATATATATATATATATATATATATATATATATATATATATATATATATATATATATATATATATATATATATATATATATATATATATATATATATATATATATATATATATATATATATATATATATATATATATATATATATATATATATATATATATATATATATATATATATATATATATATATATATATATATATATATATATATATATATATATATATATATATATATATATATATATATATATATATATATATATATATATATATATATATATATATATATATATATATATATATATATATATATATATATATATATATATATATATATATATATATATTGCGAAAATTTGATGTTTTAATGCAAAATTTTTGCAATACCGATAATTTAACACATTGCGATCCCAACCAAAAAAAAATGTTTAAACTTGAATTCAATACATGACAAATCCTGTAAGGCTTGGAAATACCACAAATATGCTTGATTCTCTTTTCAACCCAACTTTGCTTTTAAGCACCTTTTTCTTTAAAGTGGTACAGGCATAAAAAAGAAAAAAAAAATCAAATTATCTTGGGTAAATTTGTAAAATACACTGCATCAAAATTGTTATAATGGGCTAAACTTGTCATAAAATGATAACTTAAGCTACATTAAATCATCAAACTTTAGTCATATTAAATAAAAAAACAAGTTTTTTCAACTGAAAATAAGGAGCAATATTAAAAATTAAAAATAAAAGAAATTATTACGTATATCGGGGGGTTGCCCCCTCCTCAACACCTCGCTCTTTAAGCTAAATTTGTTTAGTACTTTTAATAAATCTTCTTATTGTTCTAGTTAAACGACGCTTCTGTTTCAGGAGTCGTTCTTAAAAAATTGTACAAAATTTAAACTTTAGCGTAACGAGTGAGGTGTTGAGGAGGGGGCAGTCCCCTTCATATACGTAATGATTTCTGTTGTTTTTAATTTTTAATGTTGCTCCTTACCTTCAGTTCAAAAACTTGTTTTTTATTTAATTTCTGATCGTTTTTAAACTAATGCCAGGAAATCTGGGCCTACCTCCACGGAGAAATACCCCTCCCCACGGAAATATCCTCTAGACAATTAAATTCCGGTGACAATTTACCCCAGACAATTATCCTTAACATCTTCACGCGTAAAATTGAGACAGAAAAGAAAAAGCAAGACATATAAAAGAATTTTGTAGAGGAATTCTGGCGAATTCCCCCACTATAAAATTTTTCCTGACAGGTTCAACCCCTGGAACCGCCTCCTCCCTCCCCATAAAAATTCCCCCATGGAAGAACCCACAGCAGAAAACTCGTCCCCCCACCCTAAAATATATGCATACTTCCCAATGACAAATACTATGTATAAACAATGGGCAAATTTTATAACCTAAAGACCTGTCCCCTGGGGCCTTGAGGGGGGGGGCGTTTGGTTATGCCAAAAGGTCTAGTTATTAGGCCTTTCAACTATGATGAACAAAAGAGCTATCTCAAAATCTAGATTGGACGATTTTGGGAAAAAAAAGACGGGATAGGAGACGTAGTTGCCCTCCAATCTTTTTGGTCACTTAAAAAAGGCATGAGAACTTTTAATTTCCATTAGAACGAGCCCTCTCCCGATATTCTAGGACCACTGGGTCGATACGATCACCCCTGAAAAAACAACAACAAATAAATAAACACGCATCCTTGATCTTTCTTCCGGTAAAAATAAGAAATTCCACATTTCTGCGGATAGGAGGTCGAAACCTCTGAAATAAGTTTCTATGAAACGCTGAACATGATTCTGTGATTTTCATTAAGATTCTTTGACCTTTAGGGGGTGTTTCCTCCCTTTTTCGAAAATCAGGCAAATTTTCTTAGGCTCGTAGCCTTTGATGTGTAGCACTATACCTTATAAGACTTACATATTTAGAATCAGCTTAATAAGCCTATTCTTTTAACATATCTATTTGTATCAAAATTCCGTTTTTTAGGGTTTCGGTTACTATTAAGCCGCGTCGCTTCTTACTTACAGTTCATTACCACGAACTTTTTGATCAATTTGTGGAATAATCACAAATGTACAAATTTTAGTTTTAATGATCAAAATAATTACTGTTACTAATCGAGAAAACACCCATCCGCTAAGAAATTTAAGATAGTCCTTTTTTAAAATATAGTTCCAAAATTAGAGAACAAAACTCCGGTGTCGACACAAAACCCCAGGATCCGGGGGGTAGGCGTTATGAGTGTTGTCTTGGGGGCGTATATGGTTCGTTTGAAAGGGATACTCGTAAAAACTTCAGAGAGGGCTCATTTGATTGGAAATTGAAAGTTCTAGTTCACTTTTTAAGAGTCAAAAGATATCCGAGGGCAACTGGCTTCCCTCACACCCTTTTCCCCCCAAACCCACCCGATAAAAATTTTGAGATAACTATTTCGTTAAAAATAGTTCAAAGGTCAGATAAGAAAAACTCCAGTGTGGACACAACCCCCAGGGGGCAGGCGTTGTAAAACTCAAACTCAGACTGTTAAAATTCAAACTCAAAATGACAAGAAATTACTATTAAAGAATAAATGATACCCAAAATAAACAGAGATTAAATAAACAATCATAGCAAAAAGCATACAAGTAGTAATATAAATGAATAAATAGATCTTAAAGCAAGTAATGCTTAAATTGAATATGAAAATCAAGTTTAAAAAAAAAATGCTATTGAAGCATAAATGAAAGTCAAAATGAACAGAAATTAAATAAGCAATCAGTGCAAATACACATACAATATATATTAATGTAAATGAATAAATAAATCTTAAAACAAGAGAAACTTAAATTGAATATGCAAATCAAGCTTGAAACGAACAAAAATCACTACTAACAAGAGTTTGGGTATCGCCTCCCTCTCTCACTGTAAAAGTCTAAAACCTAGTGTGTCATTGGTGCTTTACTGAAAACTATATGTATCTTAAACAGTCTTGGAAAGTACAAACAAAATCAAGTTGAATATTTGATATATAATGATATTAATTGTTGAAAGATCCATCAGTTTAAAATTTTATTTCACTACAATTTAATATTCCTTTTCAATGCTGTAAGAACTGGAAAAGTAAATATTTTTAATATAAATCGTTTTCAGTGAAGCGCCAATGACGCAGTAGGCTTTTGGTTTTTATAGTTAAGGAAGGGGGTGGTATCCAAACTCTTGTTTGTATTGAAACTATATTCGTCTTGAAAAATTTTAGAAAGAACTAATAAATTAAACCGAATATTTGATGTACAATGATAATTATTGCTGAAAGCTCATCAGTTCAAAATTTTAATGTAATTTTAATGTTTAATTTTAAGTAAAAAAGAAAATATTTTTAATAAAATTCGTTTTCAGTAAAGCGCTAATGATGCAGTAGGTTTTAGACTTTTAGAGTGAGAGATGGAGGCGCACACGCTTGGAATGTATATATGGCTTTTAGTCTTTTGCGTGCTAAAACTAAGTATTTTTTTATCTTTATTTTTCAAGATTTATATTATAATGTATATCAAATTACTGACTAGTTTAAAATATGTTAAATTGGTACCAACAGAATCCAAAGACGTATTTAACTTCTTCTTGTAGGCTAACGTCAGTTCCAAATTTGACGCACATAAATTGACCTTTTCTGCAATGATGTCCGGTTGATCTTTAGCTTTTCGAATAATTTTTTTGTACAGAATATTCACTTTTACTGCTGGGTTGTTGCAAGTATGGCTTTCTTGACTGTTAAATCTGATATTTTTAAGGTAGTTTAACTAGTAATAGATCCTATTGACTGGCAAGGGAGGAATGAGGGTCCAGAGATTGAAAAAGTCCTGCTATAGAAATTATGTAATCAAAAATTGAACTTTACGACAAAATCACTCACATTTAGTGGATTGGGGGAATGGGGAGGTGAAACTGATATTCTTAAATCCTCTCCTATTTAGTACCATTAGTCCATGTGAAAATTCTAAATTTTTGGCAAGTTTCATTTTAATTTTGAAACTAAACCAAATCTTTTGACTGTAAAACACCTCTAAATCGTTTAGTGTGGTCTTTTATAAGGCAGTGAAGGGAGTCTGCTGTTTACAATTTTACAAATTTTTCATATTTGTTTACCTATTTCTCCCCCGGTTTCAAAACAGTTCAGGCAGACAGAATAGGTCCAGCCAAAAATACTTTTCAACGTAACTGAATATTTTCAGTTATTATCAGAAACAGCCAGAGAATCGTTTCCTCAATCTGGATCAACGTTTTGTATCAGTTTCTTCCTTGACTCTTTTATTTACCTTGCTGACTATTCAGTTTAATCTTAAATTCGTGTTTTTTTAGAAGCTGATAAGATAATATTTTGACGCTTCTAGAATCAATTGTGTAACTAGTATTAATACAGACAAATTGCTGATTAGGCTCAAATATGACTTTTTAATGATAATTAAATATCGGGCAGACTACAGAAAGTCCTTCCATCATTAAATAGCTTTCTTATTTTTTTCTTTCCCTGGACTCTGTTATAGCCTATGCTTTTCTCATTGAATTTCATTTTTTCTTCAGCAGCGATAATACCTACCCTTTTTATTTGCATAAAAAATCTGTGAATTTGACGGAAAAATAAACATGGAAATGAAGAATAGAGGTTCTAAGGGGTTTTGACCGTAGCTGATGGGAAATTTTAGTCCAACCGTACCTTTGCCAATGCATTTTTAATAGATAGCATATTAGACACGAATAATAGAATAGTTTTTTATAACACGCCATCGGGTTCTTAACCTGTTGGTAAAAAGGGTTCTGACTATGGCTGACTGCTTTTGAAACTACCCATTTATTCATGTCATTGCAGCATTCCGGGGAGCTACAGAGATGAACAGTTAATATTTCTTAAAATCAACCCCTCCGTTACTGGAAGAAATGAATTTTAAAATATGTTAATGAATGGGTGTTGTGTAGGATTGTGGGTAGTAAAAGATCATCACCAATAAAAAAACTTAGAAAGAACCTTTCTAGTTACAACAGTCAGTGGTGGATCCAGAGGGGGGAGGCGAGGGGGGCGCGCGCCCCCTAGCGTAATCTAAAGTAGTGTAATTTACTTAATTAACTCAAGTTTGCCTTAATTAAACTTGCTCCTAACGCAAGTTTGTCGGATCAACCTGTTTTGCCCCCCCCCTAAAAATATTCTGGATCCGCCCCTGACAACAGTTAATCCCCATTGATATTAAAACCGATTGTAGATAACACTATACTACTGTATAGGCTAATGTCGATCACAGCCCAAGAATTTTTAAGAATCATAATAGACCTACCTGAAGTAAGTTTCTTTTTAATGACCAAAATACAATTTTCTACTGATGAAAAAGCATTAAAATGAAAATTATGGTTGATTTGTTACTTTAAGAGATACCCCGCACCGTATCGCCCCCATTGAATAACGGCTTTTTTATACGACTTTTGCAGTTAGACTGTTTTGGGGTTAGAGTATATTTGGGGTTAGATTGAGTATTATATTATTTGAACGCCGCTTCTAAAACTCAAGGCTACATAACAGGCGGTTCAACATGAAGTTCTTGGATCTTGATACGTGGTCCTGGTTTAGTAAGTAGAGGTACCACTGTTTCAACCTAGTGGAATAAAAACATGGCATAAATGCTCAAACATTCAACAAATTTCAAAAACGTCTATTTTCCAGAAAAGCGTTCATAAAAAGTAGGCTTTATCAAATTGAACCTGCTTGACTATCGCCCCATCTACAAATGCTTTTACATTTTCATGCATTATTAGAAACAAAATATACCAGTAAAAAATAAACTCCGATTCTCAAAACACGCATCATTTTAAGCTCCTTCTATTATATCTCGTACAATTAATGCTATTATCATAATTAATTTAAGAAAAAGTTTTTAAAATAAAACTAAAGGCCTTATTAAAATCTAAAACGGGCAGAAATAAAGTCATATAATAAGTTGAATGAATAAATGAAAGCTAAAACAAACGTAAACTAAAATGAATAATCATACGGAAAAAAATAACGGACACTGAACTTAAAAATAACGGACACTGAACTTAAAAATAACGGACACTGAACTAATAAATAACGGACACTACTATGAATGAATAGATCAAACCTAAAGCAAACAAAGATTAGAAGGAATAATCAAGTCAAAATTTAAACAAACTTAAGTTACCACAGACAAGAATAGGGCTAACTCCTCCTAGGCCAAAAGCTGCACTTCTGGAAAGGTTTCAAGTTCCTTGGCTAAGCTGAATTTACTTAATATGTCACCTTGCTGAGACTCCCAAGGAATAAAATTGTCACATTTTAAACAATCAATCTAGTTTCATTAGTTAAAGCTGATTTTTAAGTTATTTCCAATATCTTATAGAATATATGAGACAAGAATTGTTTTTGGCATGATGATCCACATTATATGTAAATCGACAGAGTTTCTTTTAATACTATCAAGCTATGGCCTAAATCTTAAAGAACAAGAAAGAACAGCTTTTGCATGATTATGCAATATTTTAGATTTTTTCAGTCGCTTATCTATTACGGACGTAGAAATGTGACGAAATGCATTGCTGCCATAAAATAACGTACACTTGGCTTGCATTTTATTAGATGTATAAATGAATACAGCTCTCTACTACTTCTAAACAGTGGCTCCAATCCCATACAGCCAGGAAGGAATCAATTTTGAGCGATTATAATTCTGAGCTGCAGTAAAATCTGATTTTCCTCAGTTTTCAGGAAACCTCCAGTAGAGTTACAGACTATGACAAATGCGTAGGACAACTTGGATTTTCCGGCATTCTGAACTTATTTAGGCGAAAACTGATGTTTTGTATTCCTTTGCTGTGGCGCGATTTATTTCGTGGCCTAGGTATCTAGAAATTTGTATTTATGTTTCAAACGAACCCTCTCTTGATATTCTGCGACCACTTATTTGATAAAATCAAGGTAAAGATAAAGAATATGGCGTTGGACTTAACAGTCCCTACCCGTGGTGCTGATCTCCATGTCATGGCCTTTCATCCTGAACGTGAAATGAGGGGTTAGGGGGAACCCATCCTGTACTTTCACACAGCCTTCGTGTTTACCTTCTCCACATTTACCCAGGTACCTATTTAGCACTGGGTCGACTCTAGCTTAGCTTAAAGAGTCACGTCACTAATCACCGTTGCCAACCAAGAAAACCAGCGACACCAGGACTCGAAACCCTGTCCTCACGGACCTTTGTCCTCACGAACCCCTGTCCTCACGAATCCTTTGTCTTCACGGACAAAGGATTTCAAGTCTTGCGCACTAACCATTCGGCTGGGAATTATGCTTTGGGAATACGATCAAGCCTTGGGGAAAAAAAAGATAAAAGGGACAAATTGATTTTTTTAGCAATCTTGTTTATTTAGTGAAGAGGAAACACACCATTGCTATTTGTACAAAACTTTGATTATTATTGTTGTTCATGTTGGGGGACCATAAACCGCCAGTTAAGAGTTTCGAAAATGGTGATTTCAAAACGGTATTGTACCCTTTATTTAAATTGGCCATGACTTTCGAAAGGTTTCAGGCTTTAAAAACTTTCAGTTCTACAAACATTTCTTGTCATGATTACAAATTACTGTTCAGTTGAACCTAAACTAAAATCACTATTTTCAAACGAAGTTATATGGAAAATGTTTGTTACAAAATAAGAGTTTTAAAACTGATGTTTTAAATTTCGGTTACTTTGGACCATGGTTCACTCTTTACTTAGTTACAAATGCTGCTGTAAAGAATATTCAAAATAATTTATATTTTCTCAGTCACTTATCTAAGGCCATAAAGGCAGCATTATAAATTTAATTACCTGCAAGACAGAGTCCTTTATTTCGCCATGGCCAAAATTTTTCACCTTCGGAACATCGTCTGCAAGGGCCAAACAAAAGTGCATACCTCAGCCTTTTTAAAATAACTTGGAGATTGAGGCAGAGTTTTCAAGTGCATTTTTCTTCACTTGATGAATTTGTAGTTTTACTTCATATGAGGTAAAGTTTGACTCTTTGTCACAATTATTTAAGAAAAACTGCTCAAACACAAGGGCTGTTGGATTCGAATGAGAAGTGTTTTTAAAGATCTTTAAGACTTTAGCGTAAAAAGCGAGGACTGAGGAAGAGACCTTCATACGAAATAAGTTCTGTTGGTTTTAAGTTATAATGTGGCGCCTTACTTTCAGTTGAAAAATAAAATGTTATTTTTTTATTAAAATCCTTAAAAAAACAAGAAAAGTTTGCCCACTCCTCTTTAGTTAACGAAAGTTAAGATCATTAAAACTACTGCTAAGAACTCACCGCAGCACAGAGCCACCTGAGGCCAGCACAGCTACGCATCCTCTTCCTCCATCCTAATCTATTCAAAGCCTCCCTCTTTACTCCCTCCCAGGTAGTTCACGTTTCCTTTAAATATTTCTTTATTACATCCTCCCACCTAACCGTGAAAGACCTGCTTTCCGTTTAGCCCTAGACGGTCAGCCAAAGAGGACAATCTTTGGCAAGCTGTCATCCTTCATCCGCAGTAAGTACCCTAGCTATATCAACCTTTCCCTCATTATAGCCTTAGAAAGTAGCAAAGAACCACACTTTTCGTACAGCCAAGTGTTCGAAATCCGGTCAGTCTGCCGGGTACCAAGAACAATCTGTAGGCAATTTCTCTGGAAAACATCTAGCACATCTTCATCCACTTTTCGGAGCGTCCATGCTTCAGAGGCATATTTGACCATTGTCATTACTGTAGCTTCCAATATTCTAATTTGGGTTTGCAGGTTTATCTTTCTATTCATCCAAACTTTTTTTTAACTGAGAAAAAACACCCTGAGTGTTTCTACTTTTAGCATCTTCACTGCTCCCACCATTTTTACTAATAATACTACCAAGATAAGTGAAGCTGTCCACCTGATCAATCTTTAGTTACCCAACGTCACCTTTTCATCTTCACTTATTCCCAGCCTTAGTGACTTAGTCTTCTTAGCATTTATTGTCAAACCTATTCTAGCACCCGGAACTCATAAAACCTCTAAAAGTTCATTCACTTTGCTCACACTTTCATCTAGGATGCTTAAATCATCAGCATAATCTAAGTCCAGGAGATTTTTCTCTTCCTATTTGATTCCGTTGTCTCCCACTACCTTTCCTGTGCTCCTTAAGAAAAAATCCATCAAAATGATTCATACAAAGGGGGATAGAACACAACCCTGCTTAACTCCTGATTTAATACAAAACCAGCTGCTAACCTCATTTCCTACCTTAACCACAGCAGTGCTATTCTCGTACATACACTAATCAATTTAATGTATTTGTCTGATATCAGAGGCAACGCTCTAGCGTTACCTATAGTAAAAGCCATACGGCTCCAATGTTTTATTATTATTATTAATTAAAAAAAGTTTTTCCACAAAATAAGTTTTTCTATATAAACCTTATAAGCCCCCAGAGCATAACTTAAAACCCTTGCCCTGAGGGTTGTGGGGGACTGTCCTCCTCAAAAACATATTTTCTATCTGGAAATCAACGACACTGAACAAAATGGCTATCTCAAAATTTTGATTGGATATGTTTGGGGGAGTGATGGGCGTAGGTGGGGGGGGGGCCTAGTTGCCCTCCAATCACTTTCGACTACAAAAAACGGCACTAGCCCTTTGAATTTCCAATTGATTGAGCCCTTTTTTAAGTTTCAACGACAACGCTTTCTATAAAAAACCTTATATGCCCCCAGGGCATAACATAAAACCCTTTCCCTGAGGGTTTTGGGGGAGTGTCCTCCTCAAAAACATATTTTCTATCTGGAAATCAACTACGCTGAACAAAATGGCTATCTCAAAATTTCATTGGATGTGTCTGGGGGAATGACGGGTGTGGGGGGGGGGCTAGTTACCCTCCAGTCACTTTCGACTATTAAAAAGGGCACTAGCCACTCCAATTTCCAATCGAATGAGCCTTTCGAAGTTTCTACGACAACTCCTTCGATACGAAGTACCCGGGTATGGAGAAAAAACAACACATTGTGCCCACATCGTTCGTTACTTAGGCAGCGCTAGCGCGCTGCCTATGATTTATTATTTATTTTCCACGGAGGCACTTCATATGGAAGGGGTCGTCACATAAACTTCAAAGGGGGCTCATTCAATTGGATATCGAGAGTTCTAGTGTATTTCTTAAGAGTAAAAAATGATTGGAGGGCAACTACCCATCCCCCCCCCACGCCCTTCTTTTCCCAAATGCATCCAATAAAAATGTTGAGATAGCCATTTTGTTAAAAAAAAGTTCAAAGATCCTATAAAAAAAGACTCCGGTGTCGACACAACCCTCCAGGGCCCAGGGGCAGGAGTTGCAAGTTATACCCTGGGGGTATATATAGTTCTCATGGAATAAATGCTCCTATAAACTTCAGAGAGGGCTCATTTGATTGGAAATTGAAAGCTCTAGCTCACTTTTTAAGAGTCAAAAGAGATCGGAGGTTAACCCCCCCCCCCCACGCCTTTTTTTCCCAAATGCATCTGATCAAAATTTTGAGATAGCCATTTTATTAAAAATAGATCAAAGATCATACAACAAAAATCTCGGTGATGACACAACCCCCCATGACCCGGGGGCAGGCGTTGTAAGTTATGCCCTGGGGGTATAAATGGATCTTATGGAAGGGATGCTCGTATAAACTTCAAAGAAGGCTCATTTGATTGGAAATTGAAAGTTCTATTTCATGTTTTAAGAGTCAAAAGAGGTCGGAGAGCAACTAGCCTCTCTCCACGCTCTTTTTTCCTCAAACCAATCCGATAAGAACTTAGAGATATCCATTTTTTAAAAATAGTTTAAAGATCATATAACGAAAATCCCGGGTCAACACAACCCCCCAAAGCCCATAGGCAGGCGTTGTAAGTTATGCCCTGCGGGAATATATGGTTCTTATGGAAGGGATGCTCATATAAACTTCAGAGAGGGCTCATTTGATTGGATATCGAAATTTTTAGTTAAATTTTTGAGATTCAAAAGAGATTGGAGGGTGACTAGCCCCTCTCCCCCACGCCCCTTTTTCCACAAATGCATCTGATAAAGACTTTGAGATAGCCATTGTGTTAAAAATAGTTCAAAAGTCAGATAACAAAAACTCAGGTGTCGAAACAACCCCCCAGGGCACGGGGGCAGGCTTTGTAAGTTATGCCCAGGGGGCATATATGGTTCTTATGGAAGGGATGCTTGTATAAATTTGAGAGAGGGCTCATTTGATTGGAAATTAAAAATTTGAGTTTTCTTTTCCAGAGTCAAAAGAGATCCGAGGGAAACTAGCCCCGCTCATTGACTTTTTTTTCAAACCCACCCGATGGAAATCTTTAGATAGCCATTTTTTTTAAAATAGTTCAAAGGTCGGATAAGAAAAACTTTGGTGTCAATACAACCCCCCAGTGCCCGAGGGCAGGCGTTCTAAGTTATGCCCTGAGGGCATGCATGGTTCTTATGAAAAAGATGTTCGTATAAACTTCATAGAAGGCTCATTTGATTGAAAATTGAAAGTTCTAGTTCACTTTTTAAGAGTCAAGATATCGGAGGGCAACTAGCCACACCCCTCACACCCCTTTTCCCCCAAACCCATCCGCTACGAGTTTTAAGATAGCCCTTTTTTAAAATATAGTTCCAAAATTAGATAACAAAAACTCCTGTGTCGACACAACCCCCCAGGGTCCGGGGGGTAGCCGTTATGAGTGTTGTCTTGGGGGCGTATATGGTTCGTTTGAAAGGGATACTCGTATAAACTTCAGAGAGGGCTCATTTGATTGGAAATTGAAACTTCTAGTTCACTTTTTAAGAGTCAAAAGATATCAGAGGGCATCTGGCTCCCCCACACACCCTTTTCCCCTCAAACCCACCCGTTAAAAATTTTGAGATAACCATTTCGTTAAAAATAGTTCAAAGGTCAGATAAGAAAAACTCCAGTGTCGACGCAACCCCCAGGGCCCAGGGCAGGCGTTGTAAAATTCAAACTCAAACTGTTAAAATTCAAACTCAAAACGACAAGAAATTACCATTAAAGAATAAATGATACCCAAAATGAACAGAAATTAAATAAACAATCATAGCAAAAAACATACAACAAGTAGTAATGTAAATGAATAAATAGATCTTAAAGCGAGTAATGATTAAATTGAATGTGAAAATCAAGCTTAAAAAAAATTGCTATTGAAGTATAAATGAAACTCAAAACGAACAGAAATTAAATAAGCCATCAGTGCAAATAAACATGCAATATACAGTATATTAATGTAAATGAATAAATAAATCTTAAAACGAGAGAAACTTAAATTGAATATGCAGATCAAGCTTGAAACGAACAAAAATCACTACAAACAAGAGTTTCGGTAGTGCCTCCTTCTCTCACTGTAAAAGTCTAAAACCTAGTGCGTCATTGGCGCTTTACTGAAAACTATATGTATCTTAAACAGTCTTGGAAAGTACAAAAAAAATCAAGTTGAATATTTGATATATAATGATATTAATTGTTGAAAGATCCATCATTTTAATATTTTATTTCACTAAAATTTTATTTACATTTTAAATGCTGTAAGAACTGGAAAAGGAAATATTTCTAATATAATTCATTTTCAGTGAAGCGCCAATGACGCAGTAGGCTTTTGGTTTTTACAGTTAAGGAAGGGGGTGGTATCCAAACTCTTGTTTGTATTGAAACTATATTCGTCTTGAAAAATTTTAGAAAGAACTAATAAATTAAACCGAATATTTGATGTACAATGATAATTATTGCTGAAAGCTCATCAGTTCAAAATTTTAATGTTTAATTTTAAGTACAAAAGAAAATATTTTTAACAAAATTCGTTTTCAGTAAAGCGCCAATGACGCATTAGGTTTTAGGCTCTTACAGTGAGAGAAGGAGGCGATACCCAAACTCTTTTTTGTAGTGATTTTTGTTCGTTTCAAGCTTGATTTGTATATTCAATTTAAGTTTCACACGTTTTAAAATTTATTTATTAATTTATATTAGTACCTACTGTATGTTTGTTAGCATTGATTGTTTATTTAATTTCTGTTCGTTTTTAGTTTCATTTATACTTTAATAGCAAAATATTTTTTTTTCGTTTTAAGCTTGATTTGCATATTCAATTCGAGCATTACTCCCTTTAAGATCTATTTTTTCATTTAAATTATTACTTGTTGTATGTTTTTTTGCTGTAATTCTTAATTTAATTTCTGTTCATTTTGGGTTTCATTTATTCTTTGATAGTAATTTCTGGTTGTTTTGCGTTTGAATTTTAACAGGTATTTATATCTGCTGGTCTTAAGTCTAAATTGGCCTCTACTTTTCTTTGAAAAACTTCTTTTTCGGAAAGTTTTTTTTTTATATTAATAACATACAAGGATAAAACCTTTGCTAAAGCTCTTCTATCAACAGAATCGAACGCTTGCCCATAATCTATAAAACTGAGTACCAAAGGTGTTTGATAGCTCAGGCCCTTCTCAATTATTGGACTAAGAGAAAAACGTTGGTCGACACATCCTCTACCTTTTCTAAAACCGCACTGTTCTTCTCTTAAAACTTTGTCTACAGCATCTCTCAGTCTAAAAAGTATCATATTACTAAGTAATTTGCTACCTAATGACTGCCAGCTACTTAATGCTACCAGACTAATGCCTCGATGATTACCACACTCACTCTTATCACTTTCTTGTACAGTGGTTAAATTAAGGTTTTCCTAAAATTGCTATGTACTTCCTCTTTCTCAAAAACCATATTCATAATCTTCAGTAACGTATTTATAACCTCAGAGCCGCCATATTTAAGAAACTCATCTATCACACTATCAGCACCTATAGCCTTAATATTTTTTTAATCTTTTTAGTACTATCGATAATTCTTCCTCACAAAACAAATCTTCCTTTACATCCATGGTATCACAAACTCTTTCATTTTCCTCTGTAACTTTTCCTGCAAATCTACCTCGGTTTAGCACATTCTCAAAATGTTCAGCCCATCTCTCTTTAATTTTTTCCTTATCGCTAATTGTGGCCCTGTTCCTGTCTTAAACTGGGACAATTCCAGATTAACTACTCCCTCGCATTTTATTATCATGCCAGTGCAATATTTTACTATTATGCCGTCTAGCTGCATCTTCCAGATCCTCGGCAATTTTATCCATAGCCTTCATACCTTCTTAGTTCATATTGAAATGCTTCCTCTACTTTCTTTACATTCCTTTTGTTTTCGTATGATCTATCACTCAGATAATTCTTGTACAAGCCCATTTTCCTCTCTATCAAACATAAAGCTTTTTTCACTTATATTCCTAGCTGCAGTTGTATTTTTCTTCCCTAATACATCATCAGCAACTCCACTAATTGTTTTGCTAAAATTATTCCATCCATTTTCCACATTGTCAAATTTTAAACTCTCTAGTTTAGTGTTCCACTGTTCCTGAAATTTTTTCTCAAATTCTTATCCTGGGATCTCTTAACATCATAGCTTCCTGGGAGGTAGTTACCCTTCCGAAATTTCAACTTTAATTTAACCCTAGATCATTCCTTCTTTCATAGAACATAGCAAGTTAGAAATGAGTTGGAATGACGCTTTGAAGAAGTCGTGGTAACCACCTGTAAGTAAGGAGCGACATGGGCTAAGGGTAGGCGATACGCTTAAAAAAACTTTTTTTTGTTTTGGTTCTTAGTATGTAAAAATTATTAAGTTTAAAATTACCCATCAAAAGTCACGAGCCTGAGAAACTTTCCTTTATTTTCGAAGAAGGGGCAAAACATCCTCAAAAGCGCAAGTGATTTTAATGAAAATTTCACCATCGAATACAGCACATCAGAGAGCCCTATTGCACGGTTTTAAAAAACTTATTTACAAAAGTGTGGAATTTTATATTTTATCCGAGAAGAAACATCGCAGATATTTTTTTTTTTTTTTTTCCCTAGAGGATATGGTATGGAACTAATTATCCCAGGTAAATGGAAAAGACTTATTGGAACGGATATCAACAGTTCTAGTGCCCTTTTTAAGCAGCAAAAAAACATTATTCCACACCAAAGTGGCGTTATCTGCCATTTTGTGGCGTAGAATGACAGTTTTGTGCCCAAAGGGCTACCGAAATACCATCGAGTTGTAATTCTGAGATAGTCAATCGATCTAAAATTATTCAAAAGCAATTTATTGTGCTTTCCAAATATAGAGGCAGTAGTGCCGTAAGGTGGCACATTTACCCCTAAAGATTTACAAAGTTTACACAAAGAAAAATGGTTCATATATAATTTATTTTAAAGCTATATTTACGTAAGTGAATTCATTTGAAGCTTGGCAAAATTATGTATAGGGCTGTATAATTGGAGAGCAGTCTTTAAAAAGGAGTGCCGGCGGGTCTTTGAGTAGGGGGATTGTCCTTAAACCCCAAAAAGTTCATTATTATACCCAAAATTCCTCCTCTTCTTGAGCCTTCATGGAAATACAAAATACATTTTTAAGGGGGGGGGGATAAAAAGCAATTAATCTACAATACCTCTTGATTCATTGGAGTTTTGTAGTCTATGCGTGTAATAAGGGCACTGCATGGTTATAGCATCGCTCTTATTTCAGACAGTCTTTTTCTGTGTAACATACAAGATTATATTCACACGTTTACCAGCACCAAATTTACAAAGGTGGGGACTTATGAGTGTCATCAGAAAATTTCTGGGGGGGGGGGGGGGTCGAAGAAGTCACCTTGAAAATCGTGGAGACAATAAACCAAGAATTATTTTTTTTTATATTTCAGACTCCCTTACTCCTAATAAATGATGATGGAGTGTATTTCTTCCGAGAGTGATTTTCATTCTCAAAGCATTGTTATATGAATAACCAACTTGAATATAAATACCTCGTAGTAACAAGCTGTAAGTAAAAGACAGCCCTTGGGAATAGTAACTTAAACTCAAAAAAGCGAAGTCTTGATTTGTATATATTTTGTGCAACAACAAAATATATTATTGATGCCAATTCTGACTATGCAAAGTGCTTTAATTTTAGAATTGCTCTTCATTGATTTTAGCACCTGAAAAACTTATGTAATCTTAGGAACAGGAAATAAACGTCCCAGAATAGGGATGCAAAATTGATGGAAATGACGGAATTAAATTCAACATGTATGAGATGCCTGAAGTGACCATCTACAAAATGAGGAATTTTAAATCTTTTTATGAATTGAATAACAAACAGAAATATTTGGTATACTATGTTGACTTTCCCCTCCTCAATCCCCCGATCTTTACGTTAGAACTAGACTATTTGTCCCAGTTTTTTAGGAACGACTCCTCAAACACGAGAGCCATTGAATTGGAATAAGAAGTAATTTAAAGTATTATTAAACTTCAGCTTACAGAGGCGGTGGGAGATCTGAGGAGGGGGCAGCCAACCTCGTAAACGGTTTCTGTTTCTATTAAGTTTGTATTTCTCTTTTTATTGACTTTTCCGTATTGAACCCCAGAAAGCCAAGAAATACCAATTTTGAGCAACTACAGAATATTTAATATTTTCCCAGTCGCTTATCTATTACAGACAAAAAATGTGAAGAAATGTTTTACTGTCGTAAAATAAGGCGTACTTATAATTGCATTTTATTAGCGGCAATACAGTCTAAAACGTATGTTTATCGCAAAAGTAGGTTATCTGGGATTTAATTAGAAAAAAAATTGTTATCAATGAACTCGAACTCGAGATCTTCATATTTGGATCTCTTGTTATTTGCTACGAGATGTTCCGTCTTTTAACATAGGCAGCACAATAGTGCTGCCTAAGTAAAGTACGATGTTGACACAATGTATTATTTATTTCTTTTGCTGCCATACCCGGGCACTTCGTATCGAAGGAGTTGTCGTAGAAACTTCGAAAAGGACTCAGTCGATTGGAAATTGGAGTGGCTAGTGCCCTTTTTAATAGTCGAAACTGATTGGAGGGCAATTTGCCCCCCCCCCCCACGCCCATCATTTTCCCAAACACATCCAATCAAAGTTTTGAGATATCCATTTTGTTCAAAGTAGTCAAAAGTTCTGGAAATTATTTATTTGTCTTTTAGGATGATAACCCCTTCAGAGCCCTCAGTGCAAGGGTTGTAAGTTATGCCCTGGGGGTATATTTAAAAAAGGGCCCATTTGATTGGAAATTGAAATTGCCCTTTTTAATAGTCGAAAGTGAGTGGAGAGCAATTATCCCCCCTCTCACGCCCACCATTTCCCTAAACACATTCAATCAAAAGCTAGAGATAGCCATTTTGTTCAACGTAGTTGAAAGTTCTAGAAATTATTTATTTAAGGATGAAACCCCCCCCCCCAGACCCCCGCAGGGCAATGGTTGTAAGTTATGCCCCGGGGGAATATATGGCTTGTGCAGACAGAGTTGTCTTAAAAGCTTCGAAAGGGGCTCATTCAATGGGTGATTTAGATAGCCACTGCACTTTTTAATAGTCGGAAATGACTGGAGGGACACTAACCACTCTCGTTCACCCACCATCCCTCCAAGCCAATCCAATCAAAATTTTCAGATAGCCATTTTGTTCAACGTTGCAAAAAGTTCTGGAAATTAGGTCTTTGAGAATGACAACCCCCCCCCAGCAATCAGGGCAAAGGTTGTAAGTTATGCCTTGGGGGCATATAAAGTTTTTATTGAAAGCTTTGACGTAGAAACTTCAAAAGGGCTCATTTGATAGGAAATTGAAAGGGCTAGTGCCTTTTTTAATAGTTGAAAGTGACTGGAGAGCGACTAACGCCCCTTTTACGCCCACAATTTTCCCAGAAACATCCAATCAAAATTTTGAGATAGCCATTCTGTTTAATATAGTTGAAATTTCTGGAAATTAGACCTTAGAGGATGACAACCACCCACACAGTCCTTAGCGTAAGGGTTATAATTTATGCCCTGGGGGCTTATAAGGTGTTTATAGAAAGCGTTGTCATAGAAACTCTAAAAGGACTCATTTGATTGGAAATCGGAAGGCCTAGTGCTCTTTTTAATATCGAAAGTAGTAGAGATGTATTATTGAGCCCCACGAGAACACCCTGCTGCCACCTATAACTTTTTTTGCACCCCAAATAAGGGCATAGCCTCCCTAGGGAGAAAGATTGCGTAATCGGTCAATGACCTCTTTTTCCAAGGTCGATTTATTTGATGTTTCTATGTGTAATAGCTCCGGGGCGAAGGTTGCACATGCGCATTGAATTCTAACGGGGACAATGTTATTGATCTAGGACTCGAGGGGGAAGTGAATTTCCGAGAAATTGATTGCGTAATCAAAGTGTGTCAACAACAACAACAACGACCTTGACATTCGCTGAGAGCGTGCACTTACAACAACATCGACCGTGGAACACCTGTGCTGTCGACCTCAATTCACCTATCGTGAATCAATAATTCCCCTTAGAAACAACAAATTAATTCCCATTTCTTGACAGATCAATCAATCAATGACATCATCTGTCAGACTTTAAAAATTTTCGCCCTAGAAACATTTCTCCAGGAATAGATCCAAGTCAATAATGTCTTTGCCTCGGGAACAACTCTTTTGGTCGAACTCCAAAGGATATTAATAGCCAAAGGCCATGGAAACAATTAGGCAAGAAACATCTTAGCGATGAATTGTTTTAGCGCGCGAAAAGGTTTCCTATTAATTTGAAATGTGTTAGCACAGAGATGCCAATAACAAAGGAACACGCTGAATTGACGTTTAGGGATTATTTGGGCGAAACCGTTTTAGACAGGTTATGGAACTATTTCGGCGAAACAGATAGAGACATTTTAAAAGAAGATTTTTGAAGAGATTTTAGAAGAGAATTTAAAGGTGAAACTCTGTGGTCGTTATAATACACAAGTTTCATTTAAACAGTGTTGTGAGGTCCTCTAACCCAACCCCAAAGGGTTCCAATCCTCCTACCCCAACCCCGAAGGAAGCCCCCGGTCCTCAAAGGCCCCCCAAGCTCCCAAAGGCCCTCCACCGGTCCCCAAATGTCCCCCAGGCCCCCAACTGTCCCCCCGGACACTCAAAGGCCCCCCAAGCTCCCAAAGGGCCACCGGCGCCCCAAAGGCCCACCCAGACACCCAAATGCCATCCCCGGGCCCCCCAAAGGCACATCGAGCTCCCAAAGGACCAACGGGGTCCCAAAGGCCCTCCACCGGTCCCCAAATGTCCCCCAGGCACCCAAAGACCCTCCCGGCGCCCCCCAGGCCTACCCAGACCCCCCCCTGCCATCCCCCGACCCCCCAAACCCATCCCCTGGGCCCCAAAGGTCCCCCTGAGCTCCCAAAGGACCACCGACCCTCAAGGGACCCACAGACCCTCAAAGGCTCTCCCCGTGCACCCGTCTTTCGTTGATGTGTGTTGTCTGAAACCTATGATTTGGGATGTATAGTTTGCTACTACAGGCTTTTCTGAGCTAAGGTTTCCTAGTATTTTCTAGGTGAATGTTGTCTGAAACCAATAGTTTGGGATGAGTAGTTTGCTATTTCAGGCTTTTATGAGCTAGGTTTCTTAGCCTTTCGTTGATGTGTGTTGCGTGAAACTTATGATTTGGGATATGTAGTTTGTTATTTTTGACTTTTCTGAGGTTAGATTTCTTAGTCTTTAATAGGTGAGTGTTGACTGAAACCTATGATTTGGGATGTTTAGTTTGCTATTTTCGACTTTTCTGAGCTGGATTTCATAGCCTTTCATAGGTATGCGGTGTCAGAAAATTATGATTTGGGATGTATAGTTTGCTATTTCAGACTTTTCTGAGCTAAGGTTTTCTAGTATTTCGTAGGTGAATGTTGTCTGAAACCAATAGTTTGGGATGAATAGTTTGCTATTTTTGACTTTTCTGAGCTAGGTTTCTTAGTCTTTCGTTGGTCTGTGTTGACTGAAACCGATGATTTTGGATATGTAGTTTTATATTTTTGACTTTTCTGAGCTGGATTTCTTAGTCTTTCATAGGCGTGTGTTATATGAAACCTATGATTTGGGATGGGTGGATTGCTACTTTTGACTTATCTGAGCTGGATTTCTTAGCCTTTCATAGGTGTTTGTTGTCTGAAACCTATAGTTTGGGATGACTAGTTTGCTATTTTTGACTTTTCTGAGCTAGGTTTCTTAGCCGTTCATAGGTGAGTGTTGTCTGAAACCTATGATTTGGGATATCTAATTTGCTATTTCCGACTTTTCATAACCGGATTTCTTAGTCTTTCGTAGGTGTGTGTTGTCTGAAACCTATGATTTGGGGTGTGTGGGTTGCTATTTTTTTGACTTTTCTGAGCTGGATTTCTTAGCCATTCGTAGGTGTGTGTTGACTGAAACCTATGATTTGGGATGGTTAATTTGCTATTTTTGACTTTTCTGAGCTAGATTTCTTAGCCTATCATATATGTGTTCTTTTATAAAATTAGTAGGTGGGTGCTTTGTGGTGCCGGCTTGAACTTATAAAATGAGGTTTTTTATTCACTAATTTGTTGGGGAGATCTAGAACTATGAAGTTGGAACAAAGAGACTTATATATCTAATCTTTCTTGGCTAATGGTCCCTTGAAGCAAGTTTTCTAAGTCTGTCTAAATATATTGAGTTGTGTTATATCATTTGCTCATTAGGGCTTTTCCGAGTTGGATTTCCTAGTCTTTCTAAGGCGTGTAGTGTCTGAAACCTATGATTTGGGATGTGTATATTGGTATTTTAGACATTTCAGTGATCGGTATATAATACTATAATATAAATTATATTTAAGAAAAGTATGTTGTGGGATGTGTGGATTGATATTTCATGCTTTTCTGAGCTAAGGTTTTCTAGTTTTCGTAGGTGAATGCTGTCTGAAACCAATAGTTTGGGGTATGTAGTTTGCTATTTCCGACTTTTCATAACCGGATTTCTTAGTTTTTCGTTAGTGTGTGTTGTCTGAAACTTCGGATTTGGGGTGTGTGAGTTGCTATTTGTGACTTTTCTGAGTTGGATTTCTTAGTCTTTCATAGGTGTGTGGTGTCTGAAACCTATGATTTGGGGTGGATGGATTGCTATTTTCGACTTTTCTGAGCTGGATTTCTTAGCCTTTCATAGGTATGCGTTGTCAGAAAATTATGATTTGGGATGTATAGTTTGCTATTTCAGACTTTTCTGAGCTAAGGTTTTCTAGTATTTCGTAGGTGAATGTTGACTGAAACCAATCGTTTGCGATGAATAGTTTGCTCTTTTTGACTTTTCTGATCTAGGTTTCTTAGTCTTTCGTTGGTGTGTGTTGACTGAAACCGATGATTTGTGATATGTAGTTTGCTATTTCAGGCTTTTCTGAGTTGGATTTCTTAGTCTTTCATAGGTGTGTATCGTCTGAAACCTATGATTTGGGGTGTGTGGGTTGCTATTTTTGACTTTTCGCAGCTGGATTTCTTAAACTTTCATAGGTGTTTGTTGTCTGAAACATATATTTTGGGATGACTAGTTTGCTATTTTTGACTTGTCTGAGCTAGGTTTATTAGCCGTTCATAGGTGAGTGTTGTCTGAAACCTATGATTTTGGGATATGTAATTTGCTATTTCCGACTTTTCATAACCAGATTTTTTAGTCGTTCATAGGTGTGCAATGTCTGAAACCTCTGATTTGGGGTGTGTGGGTTGGTATTTTTTTTACTTTTCTGAGCTGGATTTCTTAGCCATTAGTAGGTTTGTGGTGTCTGAAACCTATGATTTTGGATGGTTAATTTGCTATTTTTGACTTTTCTGATATATTTTTCTTAGCCTATCATATTTGTTTAATTTCATAAAAATATGATTTTGTATTTTTATTTTGATTTTTGTACTATTAAGAGATATGATTATTAGTCACTCATATGTGTTTTGTGTCTGAAACTTCGAGTTTGGGATGATTAGTTGGCTATTTCAGACTTTTCTGAGCTAAGGTTTCTTAGTATTTCGTAGGTGTTTGCTGTCTTAAACCTATGTTTTGGGATTTGTTTTTTTCTATTTTTGGCTTTTCTGAGTTGGATTTCTTAGTCTTTCATAGGTGTGTAGTGTCTGAAACCTATGATTTGAGGTGGATGGATTGCTACTTTTGACTTTTCTGAGCTGGATTTCTTAACCTTTCATAGGTGTTTGTTGTCTGAAACAATAGATTTTGGGATGACTATTATGCTAGTTTCGACTTTTCTGAGCTAGGTCTTTTATACGTTCATAGGTGTGTGCTGTCTGAAAAATATGATTTTGGAGATGCAAGTTGATATATAAGACTGTTCATAACAGGATTTCCTAGTCTTTCGTAGGTGCGTGTTGTCTGAAACCTATGATTTGGGGATGTGGGGGTTGATATTTTTTGACTTTTCTGAGCAGGATTTCATAGCCATTCTTAGGTGTGTGTTGACTGAAACCTATGATTTGGGATAGTTAATTTGCTAATTTTGACTTTTCTAAGCTAGATTTCCTAGCCTTTCATAGGCGTGTCCTTTCAGAAAATTATTATTTGGGAAGCACACGAAAACTTACATATTCACACGAAAACTTACATTCACACAAAAAATTACACACACACACACACACAAAAATCAAAAAAACAAACACACGAAAACTCACACACACACGCCAAATCTGACACACACACACAAAAATACACACACACACACACACACACAAAAACTTACACCTGAACACAAAAAAACTCACACACACAAGCAAAAAAACTAACACACACAAACAAAAAAAAAATAACCAAACACAAACTAAAAATAAAACAAACACGCCAAAACTAAAACAAACACACAAACTAAAAAATGCACACGACCAAAAACGCAAACAAAAACGATAACTATAAAACCAAAAAGAACAAACTTACACACACACACACATACACAAAAACTTACACACACACACACACACACACACACACAAAAACTTACATAAACACACGAGAAAAAACATGCAAACAAAAACATACAAGCACAAAAAAAATTACACACACACACACACACACAAAAAACTCACACACACACACACACGAAAACGCGCGCGTACGTAGGCTAACGTAGCCTAACCTAACCTAACCTAACCTAATCTAACCTATCCTATCCTAACCTAACTTAACCTAACCTAATTTAATCTAACCTACTACCACCTAAATTAATCAAACCTCACATAAAATAGCTGCACGTATACTTAGTATAACAAAGCCTAACCTAACTTAGCATACCCGCACATACTCTAACCTATCCTAACCTAACTTAACCTAGCCTAAATGACTCTACGCGACAACTAATTTGTCTGATTGTGTGTGTTTTTGAACGAAAATATCTTTTCTTTAGCAAACTGCTACTGATATAGTAGAAACACTGAATAAATATATAAATTTCATCCTACGTTCGTATGTCATCGAGGAAACTATTCAATTTTTTTTTTCTGAGTGTGAGTTATGTAACGATAATAGATATTATCCTTATTAAAATGAGACAGAGCTAGTTCAAAATCTTCATAAATATCTTAATATTTATTATCTTAGTTGATGTCCTAAAGTACAATTTATAATTGTTTCTGAGTGTGTGTGTTTTCTCAAGAAAATAGATTGTCTTTAGCAAACTTAAACATAGTTAGTTGAAACTCTGAATAAATATATTCATTTTTAGTCTAATTGAGTAGGTACTAAAGGAAACTTGATCATTTTTTCTGATTTTGTGTGTTTTCTCAAGAAAATTTCTTGTCTTTAGCAAACTTAGCCATAGCTAGTTTAAACTCTGCATAAATATCTTCATTTTTAGTCTAATTGCGTAGTTACTCTACGAAAATTGATCATTTTTTCTGATTTTTTTTGTTTTCTCAAGAAAATATCTTTTCAACTTAGCAATAGGTAGTTGAAAATGTTCATAAATAACTTCATTTTTAGCCTAATTGTGTAGCTAATACAATAACATTTAAAATTTTTTCTGATTTTGTGTGGTTTCTCAAGAAAACATCTCTTGTTTAGCAAACTTAGCAATGGCTAATTGAAACTCTGCATAAGTATCTTCATTTTTAGTCTTATTTAGTTTGTAATAAATTAATATTGAACATTTCTTCTGATGTTGTGTTTTCTAAATAAAAGAGCTTGTCTTTATAAAAAGTAGCAATAAAAATTTGAATCTATACATAAATATATACAATTTTAGTCTTTTTGTGTAGGTACTAAAGTAACAATGAACATTTATTATTATTTTGTGTGTTTTCGCAATGAAATATATTTTCTTTAACAAACTTAGCCATAGATAAGTTGTGTGTGTGTGTGTGCGTGTGTCTGTGTGTGTGTGTGTGTAAGTTTTTGTGTGTGTGTGTGTGTGTTATTTTGTGTGTGTGTGCTATTGTTGTCGTGTGTTAGTAATTTGTAGTGTGTGTGTGTAATTTTTTGTTTGAGCGAGTTAGTTTTTGTGTGTGAATGTAAGATTTCGAGCGTGTTATTAATTTTGTGTTAGACAGTAGTTGTTTCTGAGAATTTAAGTGTTATTTTGATTATGGTTTTGTTTGTGTTTTTGTTTTTTTTTGTTTTATTTTTTGTGTTTTTGTGTTTATTTGTGTGCGTGTGTGGTTGTATTTGTGAGTGGGTGTGCGTAAGTTTTCGTTTTTGTGGTGGGGTGTTTTTTTTTGTGTGTGTGTGTGTGTGTGTAATTGTGTGTTTTTTTATTTGTTTGTGTGTGTGTGTGTATGTTTGTGCGTATGTGTGTTATTTTTTGTGTGTGTGTGTGTGTAAGTATTTTTGTGTCTAAGATTTTGTGTTTGTAAGTTTTTACGTGTGTGTGTATGTTTTCTTGTGCATGTGTATAAGTTTTTGTGTGCATGTAAGTTTTCGTGTGCATGTGTAAGTTTTTTGTGTGTGTGTGTGTGTGTGTGTGTGTGTTGTGTGTGTGTGTGTCAGTTTTTGTGTGTGTGTGTTAGTTTTTGCATGTGGGTGTCTGATTTCTTTTGTTTGTGTGTATTTTTTTGTGTGTGTGTGTATTTTTGTGTGAGTGTTTTTTATTGGTTGTGTGTGTGTGTTATTGGGTTATTTTCTTTTATTGTTCTTTGTTAGTTTTTTTGTTTTTTTTTGTTTGTTTGTTTGT
>NC_142805.1:28056091-28140601 GCF_049724085.1 Artemia sp. Qi Xiang Cuo
ATTTGGAAAATGACAATTATAATCCAATAATTATATTAAAATTATAATTTTAACATTAGAAAAATGAAATTGATAAACTGGTTCAAGAAGCCATCGCTTCATCGTTTTTTTTTTTTTTTGTTTTTTTTTTTGTACATACAACCTTTCGGCTGTCCTCTGCCAAAACCTAATACCTTTATTTCTCAAATTTGAAAAATGACAATTATAATCCAATAATTATATTAAAATTATAATTTTAAGATTAGAAAAATGAAATTGATATGCTGGTTCAAGAAACCATCGCTTCATCGTTTTTTTTTTTTTTTTTTTTTTTTTTTCTCTATTGATAAATACAAACTTTAGTATTTCTCAATATTTGAGAAGATCACGAAATAATGTTTTTTTTTGTTTTTTTTTTGAATTTTTAAGTGAATGTTCCTTCTTTTTTTTTCATTTTAAAACGGAGAAATAGATGAAAATACAGAATGGCATGAATAGATATTCTAGAGTCTATATTCTGCTTGTCTTCCCCACCAATTTTCTGATGAACTTAGATTTTTTTTTGGTGTGGGGGGCTCCGGGACGAGACCATTGAATGGAGAATCTAATAATATACTTCACTTTTATCCTCTGGTTTTGAGCAAGACAACATTTTAGTGATTTGATGTTTTGGAATTAATCAATTTCAATTATGATTGCTTGTCTTGTAGCTTTTCATCTGTGTCGTGAAATACTTCGATTGACCAAATTGATTGTGGACTCTCATGTACAATACCGCTTGAACAATGTTGATGCATTTCAACTGGCTGATGGACTCCAATATGTTTTTGCTCATGTTGGACAGTTGACAGGAATGTACAGATATAAATACAAATTGATGAAGCAAATTCGAATGTGCAAGGATTTGAAGCATTTGATCTACTATAGGTTTAATACGGTAAGTTTTTTTTATATATAAGAAGAATTTTTTTCAAGTTCCATTTATTTCATTAAATAAATAATAACAAAGACGTTGTGCCAAAGGGCTTGATGGCCCATTATTTGGGAAACAACTTGTAATAACTAATCAATAACAACATTTCACACGTCCATCTTAAAGTAAAAAAATACTACTTAGCCAAATTACCTTGTTCGAAGTGGGTTCTATTCATTTTACCTATTTGAAGCCCATTGTTTTTGTTTTGTTTTTTTCTTCGCAATTTGTTGGAAAATTACCTTTTAGCCAAATATCTTATCAAATTGGGTTCTCTATATTTTTACTATTTGATTTTTTTTCTACAATTTATTAGGGATTGGCGAGGTCTTCCAAAATTTGCAGCAGCTTTTTTTCAAGATCTTATTTGCTTTGACAAAGCGATTTTTTTTTTGTTGGGGGGGGGGGGGGGTAATACAAAAAAAACCTTAAAAAACGCATCAAAAATTTGTTTATATTCAGCTTTGTTACGTTTTACCAGTCAGATAAGCATTTTTTTTTTGGGGGGGGGGGGTTAAACCCCATAATCAAAATTCCTCTGAACCAATTCAAACAACAATATTTAATTCAGCTGTTAGATGAATAGCGTTCGTTAAAGATATTGAAAGTGCTGGAAAAGGGTGTTTTTACACTAAATAGATATGTTTAAATAGGGAGGGGGTTCAGTCCCTTCTATGTGGAGAAACTAACCTCTTCCCTTCCTCTTGGGTTAAGGTGCGCTTGCTTCGTTTATTGGTAGTAAAGTCATAATTTTAATTAGATTGGGTCTGTGTTGAAATATCAGGGTCACTCTACCTTAAAGTTGGAATGCAGTCATATCTTCACAGTTGTAATATCCGATAAGCTAGTATAGACCGCAGACCGGGGCCCGAATCGTGAGTGACCTACTCCAATTTATTAATGCAATTTTCTTTCAAGTACGTATAACAGATTTCTGAATTTTGAATTGCAAAAAAATCACTTAGCTACAAATGAACATTTACTAGGTCCTTACTAACAGGGTATTTCAAATAATTCAAAAATAAATAAAAAAACACAAGGTGTTGTCGAAAATAGAACAGCCTCTCTTTAAAGCTCATTCGTTTTGACTGGCCATGATGCTCTATTATGTAAGAAGTCCATTGAAGAGACTTTGACTTGGGGAAATTCATATATTTTGTATTAATATATTGTGATATTAATGGTGAAAATATTATATTAATATATGTTATCGACAAAGCTATTATTCCTTCAATGCACTTGGTTGCTTTTCTTCGTACACACTGGAGATTCTGAGATATACCCGAATATGGATATATAACTGGAAATGTTTGATAACATCTAATGCTATCGGGTTAAAAACTGATAAACTCTTAATTGGCTCAATATGACTGACTTAGCTAGAAAAATAAAATGAATACGAAATGGCTACGTTTCGTGTTTTTTTTTTTTACGATTCTGCTTTTTTTACTTAATTTTTTTTGTAAAAAAAAAATTGAAAACAGCACTATATTTATTCTATAAACATTTTATAAAATATTATTTTTATTTTTTTAAAATAAAATGGTTTGATAAAACTCCTATTTTGTAACGATTCTGGAGTCTGTTTTTAACCAAAAATAAAAAACACATAAAATTGGGAAAGCAAATAAAAAAGAAACAAAACAATATCGATAATTTCTAATTTCTTCGTAGACACTGGAGTTTCAGAGATATGTCCGGATATGGATATATAACTGGAAATGTTTGTTAGATCAAAATTAATTTAGAGACAACTAAATCAGAGAAAGTTGGCAAAAATACACAGTCCCGAACTAGTAAGTAAAGCATCTTAGTAGGATATTAGGACTGATAATAATAGGATTTATTGGACTAATGGGAGAATAGACTAATAGAAATAATAATGATAATTAATAATAACATCTTTAAGAGAACTTTTATAAGATAGGTTATAACTTACGAACAACTAAATTCTAAAAATTAAAGAATATGTACTAACAGAAGTACAGGAAAATATTTCTAAATTTACTAAAGGACCATTCACAATAAGACTTCACTAACACTAAGATTTAGCTAGCGCTAACTTGAGCCAATCAGTCAGTTCTATGAAAAAATCTGATTGGCTTAACTTAACTCTTGCTGAATTTAGTATTGTAAAATCTCACTGCGAATGAAAACTATTTGCAGTCTTAGAAGCTAATTACGTTTCTTTTGTTGTTTTTTTCCAGGGTCCAGTAGGAAAAGGGCCAGGGTGTGGTATTTGGGCCCCAGGTTGGCGCATCTGGCTTTTTTTCCTGCGTGGTATCACTCCTCTCCTCGAAAGGTGGCTGGGTAACCTCCTATCCCGTCAATTTGAAGGCCGTCATTCAAAAGGTGTTGCTAAAACCGTTACCAAACAACGTGTTGAGTCGCATTTTGATTTGGAGCTGAGAGCGTCTGTGATGCACGACATTGTGGACATGATGCCTGAAGGTATAAAGCAAAACAAGGCAAGGACGATATTGCAACATTTGAGTGAGGCTTGGAGGTGCTGGAAGGCCAATATCCCTTGGAAGGTACGTATTATATAAAGAAGTTAATGAAATGTTTTTATGCGAAGAATTGATAAGGGGGAGGCTAATGGAGGGCTAGTTCAATATCAAAATGTTGTAAATGCAATACTGAATAATTTTTGCGATTTTTTTTTGCTCGTTTGTGTAAAAAATCAACCCATTTTCTAGATTACTTTTTTTATATGCGGCTAATCAACATTTAATTTTTTTCTGGCAATTTTGAAAGCTTTAATAAATTACTAGAGTGAAAGTGAATTTTAGCAAAAAATCTAATAATTAACTTATTGGACTTACTGACTATTTTAAATTAATTTCTACTCTACTACTTCTGCTGCAATTTCAAAGTTGTTGCTCTTTTAAACCACTAGACATCCACGTCCTAGTGAGCATTTTTACTTCGCTTTACAAACATTTTACAACTTCCAATAATTTTAGTTCATTTTTTGTATCGTCCTGACCAAACCTGAGACGTCTGTCTCTCCTATTTTCCTTCTTAGGCGAAATAGTACAACTGCTCCAGGGATTGATTCTCTGGGCATCAAAAGGAGATCTTCAAACGACAAAGGCGTTTATTGGAGGGGGGGGGGGTCGGATCAGCGCACATAGCCCCTTTTAGATTTTGAAATAAACCCTGTTTTGGGAGAGTATTTTCATAAATATCTTTTTCTGCATTTTCAGTGAAAAAGGTTGAGATAAACGACAAATTTCCCCTCTCTCCCCGCAGATCTTCCAAATAATATATTTTAAATAATTTATTGAAAAAATATATTTTGTTATTTTCTAAATTTGTTTGTATTGACCTCAATGTCAAAGGATTAAGGCCCCTCCTCTCCAACAGCTGTGTGGGATTGAACTCCTTCGTTCATAAATTGTGATGCTTGGCACCTGATTACTAAGTTTTAGGCCTAAAATTGCTCTTGAATAATTTCTAATCCTTTGGCGTAATTCTTGTTACTAAATGAATGTCTTTATATTTCAATAGATTATTCACGTACTTTATTTTAGGGACACTTTGTTAGCTTTTTCTAAAAGGTGGCAAAAAGCAAGAACGAATAAGAATAAGAACGACTTCTTTTTTTTGTATTTGGCATTATTATTATCGATAGATGTCTTTGAAACACTGAAATAATTCTCCGAATAATGCAAATCTGCATTATGTTTATGCGCCTGAAATATACCTTGCTAATGAATGAAGCTCCCGATGGAATAGAACAGAGGAAGAGTGCGCGGTGCTGTATTGTCCCCAGCAGATGAGTGCTGTAGTGAGTAATTAGTATTCATTTTATACAGGAACACCTTTAATAGCTATACAAAATAGGATCAGCTTTTGTACAAAGCAGTCTATATTCTTCGTGGGGGGGGGGGGGGCTAGACCGTTCCTAAACAAAATTTTGGAAGTGTTTTCTAATCATACATTAAAGTTGTGCATTTATAACTTTGCAGATAAGGCCCTAGTGCCTCTCTTCTTTTGATCCCCAAGCTGGGATAAATCTATGAATTTTAAGTTAATTATTCTTAATTAACGTTAGTTCTTTCCAGAGTTTTACTGTCAACAATACCGTTATAAAATTTTAGTTTTGTTTTTGCGCTACAATTTTGCTCATATCTTCATTTTGAGGTGGTTTATCTGATTTTAAAAGTCTGTATTTGGTTTATTTAGTTTCCATTTAGTTTATTTTAATGATAATATATTATTATAATATAATTATATTTTATATTATAATTGTTATAATATATATGATATATATGATACTATATTAATAATAATTTATTAATAATAAATAGCGTACCATTTTTAAATCCAGTATGACTTTAAAATCCTTAAACTTTGGTTCTGAGCATTAAGAACGACGTTTTCTCTGGTTTTTCTTGTGTTACTGAATGTTTTGTTGTAGTTTTTTGTGGTCATTTTTTTTTGTACGTTTTTAGACTCCTTTTCTATTCCAAGAACAGTTAAAAATCTCACGAAGAAAAAGCAGACGGTGATGTAGTTTTTAAGAAGCCATCATCAGTGTAACTTCAAAAGCTTCCCTGGGGTGGGGCCTAGAGAAATTCATTTCTAAGGCTAAAAAATTCTGAAAATTTTTTGAAAGACTAAGATCCTTATTTCTTCCTTTTGAGCATCGTTTGTTACAAATGCGCCAATAAAGGGGGGGGGGGGGATTTCTCATTGCTATTAATTATGAAGGGTTATAAACCAGCTTTATTATTGATGGCTTTATTTGAATTAGGTTCCTGGGTTGCCTATACCTATTGAGAACATGATATTAAGATATGTTAAGATGCGGGCTGATTGGTGGACAAATACTGCTCATTATAACCGGGAACGTATTCGTCGAGGTGCTACTGTTGACAAAACTGTGTGCAAGAAAAACCTTGGGCGTTTAACGCGTCTCTACTTGAAAGCTGAACAGGAGAGGCAACACAACTACCTGAAAGTGAGTACCCCTCCGTTCCAGTAAATTGAATCTTTGTGTCTTTGTTACAAGCTTTGCTGTAGGCTTTTGTGTGTTGTGGCTTTTTCTTTACTTTAGAGTTTACGAGGACTTATTTTCTCTTTTCTTATACTTGCCCCTTTTTCTCTTCGTCATAGTAATGACTTTGAGCCCATGCTTTTTAGTTCTATCAAACCTTCCCAATTGGAATGGAATTTCTTCAGGTAGTTTTGCTCTTAGTACGGAATTTTAGTCAAACCTTTCTTCCACGGTCTTTATTACTCTTTAGTGACAAAACTTTTTTTTTAAATACCCATTAAAATAAACACATTTTTTAACCCCCGAACTATCTTAGGTCTAATCATACCGAAAATCGCATTTCTTAAAGGTTTTTCTTTTGGTTGATTCAAAATTATGATGTTTTTAGGTCAGTGCCACATTTTCGTTAGTGTTGCCACATAAATGGGAGCCGAAATAATAATAAAAAAAAACTTGAAAACGAAATAATAATGGAAAACATTGGACTTTTTATAAAAAAAAATTGAAACATTAAAAATTTTTGATTCCCAAAGACAACTACACATTCAAAGAAAGGCTATCCCTTCTTGAACTGCTTTGTGCCATGTGTTTTTAACTTATTTTTGCTGATTGTTCACCCATGCTTATTTTCCCCTTACTACTTGATGCCCATTACTGCCATATGGCTAGCCCCCAGCCCCCCATTGCACTTCCTGGCTGAAGGGTCACGAAACGGAGATCAGCACCGCCGGTTTGGACCTTAAGGGTCTAGTGCCGTTATACTCACTTACTACCATAAAATCAATAATAGACGCTTTAATTAAAAAATTGAATTCCTGACTTCCCCTAACTCTTTGACTATATAATTTTGTAAATTTACTACACTTAATCCAATTCCTGTCCTTGGAACAGTGTAAATTTTGTAAATTTACACTTAACCAATTCCTGTCTTTGGAACATTTGCACTGTCCTTGGAACTTCAACAAATATGTAAGCGCGTATCTACCTCAAGACCATACTAGCTTTCCTTCGTACAGGAAAACTGTGATAGATTTTTACGGAAAACTGGAATATCAGAAGCGCATTTTCTTTGTGAGAAAAAAGAAGAGAGTTTGTATCTACTTACACATCCTTTTCAAAATAATCGCCCGGGTTTCGTAGAATATAACTTTTTTACAAGTCCCAGTATGTGGAGAGTGGATAAGACCGCTCTTTTGAATTAACCATAGTCAGTAACAAAAAGGTATTTCTATTACTAATAATATCCCAAGCCCGCACACAATCACAGATATTAATAAGAAATTCCAATTAGGATATGCTCGTCCCTGTTGTGGTACAGCGAATTGATGCTCTGATTAACAATGCCGGTTATTTGGTTTGGGACGCCCGTTTGGACTTTAAGGGTCTAACGCCGTATCCTTAGACCTTTTCTTTACCTAGCAATACAGGGAGCTCAGTTCGATCCTCGCCGCAGCAAGGTTTTGCGACAGGCTTGCTACTTGTCCTTGTAAAAAAGACCCAGCAACTGAAACGTCGGTTTGACGGCCTACGCCCCTGCGATGGCTCGGGAGGACCTTTATCGTTTTTTATTAGGATAGGCTAAGATTGTTGTTGCTAACAGAGGGAAGTATAACAGACGGTTCGTTGGCCTAGCTCTTCTGAACTTCCTCTAGCCACTCTATCCTTTTTCACTTTTGGAATTTTTCTCCTTCTTAATCAAAAATATTTAAAAAGAACCCTTATTAATTATTTTTGGTTTTGTAAATTTTTTGTTTCTTCTGCCTTGGTCGAAAACTGGGTCCTTATTAGATTTTTTTTTTGTTCCTATTATTATTGAGAAACTCTCAAATACAGCTTCCGTCATTATTTCTTCTCATCACCGGCTAATGAGGCTCTTTCAGTTGTGAAGTTTATTTAATTTTTTCCCTTTTTTGTTGCTCTATTAGTGTGTTCTATGTGTTTGGCATTTGTGTTTTCTATTTGTATTTTATGTATTTTATCTATGTATTATTCCACTTTTTACAACTTTGTATAGTGAGGGTGAAAAATAAATAGTAATAATAATAAAAGGAATCAGAAAGTCATTTGTATCATCGCGCCCAAAACCAAAGAACCTATCTTAGTTTTTAATAATACTGAAAAAATTATTGGGGTTACATGGGAACATCTTTTTTTTTATCAGGAATTTGTCTCTAAGATTTGAGTAATACCAATTGCTTGGTGGTACTAGCTTGTAATTGTTCTAACATATTCGTTTTTGTTCAATTTATAAGAAAATTTACTGCAAATTTTCTGATTTGGGCAGAATTTGAATGAACGTTTTTAGATATATTTTTTTTTTTTAGCCCGTTGCAAGTCTGTGGTTTTCCGTCTAAACAGATATTTCATTTCGAAAGGGCATTTGAATGGGAAAAATTCTAATTTGGGTTAAAGTATCTAATTTAAGTTGAAGTTTTAAATTTTTGATTAGAATGAAATAAGGCAATTTTCAGAGATAATTTTTTGTTGGAATAAGTTTGTGGTTTTGTCCAAAAACAGCAATTTAATTATCGTGTGAAAATGTGGTTTGACACATTGGGGATAGCATGAGAACTCGGCCCTTGTGGATGCTGGCTCTGCTGAAATAATAATGCCTTTTCTGTTCTATCGGTAGCCCTGTTTCCAGTATTATCTGCCAGTAGTATACTCTGTACAATTTATTTACTTCACTATCAAATTTTTTACATTTATTGTTAAATTATCTAATTATTAAAATTCTTTCAGGACGGTCCCTATATTTCACCAGAAGAGGCTGTTGCCATTTATACAACCACAGTCCATTGGCTGGAATCTCGACGTTTTGCTCCCATCCCATTCCCACCTCTTTCGTACAAACACGATACTAAACTGCTCATCTTAGCCTTGGAAAGATTGAAAGAAGCCTATAGTGTCAAATCTAGACTGAATCAAAGTCAAAGAGAAGAGCTTGGGTTAATAGAACAAGCGTATGATAACCCCCATGAGGCATTGTCCAGAATCAAAAGACATCTGCTCACGCAGAGATCCTTCAAAGAAGTTGGTATTGAATTCATGGATCTGTACAGTCACTTAGTCCCTGTTTATGACGTGGAGCCCCTTGAGAAAATCACTGATGCATATTTGGATCAGTATCTATGGTATGAGGCTGATAAGAGAAGGTTGTTTCCCCCTTGGATTAAGCCAGCAGACTCGGAGCCTCCTCCACTCTTGGTGTATAAATGGTGTCAGGGGATTAATAACCTTCAAGATGTATGGGACACTGCTGATGGAGAGTGTAATGTGATGTTGGAGTCTCGGTTTGAGAAGCTTTATGAGAAGATTGATATTACGTTGCTTAACAGGCTGCTGCGTCTCATTGTGGATCATAATATTGCTGATTACATGTCCGCAAAAAGTAACGTCGTTATTAACTATAAGGTAAGCCGTGTACTTTGCTTCAATTGACAATTCTTTTTCGTTATCTAACTCTCCTCATTTCGAGGCAACCAATAGGTAAATTCTTCTTCTTTTTCTCCTATCACTCTCTTATTACGTTAAATGTCTTGAGAAAAATAAACGTGTGTCAAAGCCCATAATATAAAGTCTAGACTGAATCAAGGTCAAAGACATGTGCTTAATTTAATAGAAAAAGTAATGTGAAAAATCGAAAGACATCTGCCAAACACACAGATCTTCAAAGAAGTTGAACTGAGTTCATGAATGCCTACAGTCATTTAGTCCCTGTTTATGACATAGGGCCCTTGGGAAAATCACTAATGCAAAATTGGATTAGCAATTATGGTATGAAGCTGATAAGAGGAGATTGCCCCCCCCCCTCCTTGGATTTACTTTTGACATATCAATGGTGTCAGAGAATTAAAAACCTTCCAGATATATGGGACACTGCTGATGGAGAGTGTAATGTGATGTTTGAGTCTCGATTTGAGAAGCTTCAATAGAAGATCGATATTACGTTGCTCAAGAGGCTTTTGGGTATCAATGTTGGTCATAATATTGCTGATTACTTGTCAGCAAAAAGTGACATTGTTATTAACTACTAGCTTGCCCGTCACCCGCTGCTCCAATCTCAAAAGAAAGGAAATTGAAGGAAAATACCCCCCCCCCTCCTACCACCGGGGAATTCTCCCCTGCGGAAAATCCCATCAACCCCGGGAAAATTCTCCCCGTGTTTTAGTCACAATCGTATTTTTAAATTTAAAAGTATTTAAAAATTTTCACCGCAAAATCCTTCCGTAGACAATTTTCCACCCAGAAAATTCCCCTTTGTGCAAAAATTCACGGATCACCCCCCCCCCACCCCGTTTTCGCAGAAAACACCCACAGCCCCCTCCCCTCCGTGGGAAATCCTCCCCTCCTTCGGAGAATTCACCCCTGGAAAATTTTCCCCACAGGTAAAATCACGATCCATTTTTAAGTTTAAAATTACTTGAGACATTAGTAACTTACTCGATGTGGGAGGGGGGAGGTTGTTGGCAGTTTTCTTCAATTGCATTTTTTTCTTATTTTTGTAAGTCCTGTATCTTAAGGAAAATGAACGTTACATTGATCAAAGGGATTTTAAATGAAAATGGTCAATTTATGACAAAAAATAAGAAAAATAAATATTTTAAAGGAAGATAAAAACAAGTAGGGAAAATAGAAAAAAAAGAATGGCTCGCTTTATCATGTAATCTGCACTATAAACCACCAATAGTTCCACTCTATTAATTTTTTCTCTTGCTCGTTTAGCTGAATTTTACCAATATGTATTAAGTTAAGCTTAGTAAGAAAATTAATCCGGGAAAAAGATTGAATAATTATAATACTGCATAGGCAAAATATTTCACTTCTATATCCTGCTTAATTTCAAATGACAATCCAGTTTTCACAAATTCAAATATAAACTTCATTTATTTACCACATTTCTCTATTGCAGGACATGAATCACACAAACAGCTACGGTATTATTCGCGGACTGCAATTTGCTTCATTTATCGTTCAGTATTACGGTTTGGTGCTAGACCTTCTTGGTCTTGGCCTGCAGAGAGCATCAGAGATGGCGGGGCCACCACAGATGCCAAATGATTTTCTCACTTTCCAAGATGTCGCCACAGAAACAAACCATCCCATTCGATTATATTCGAGATACGTGGACAGAATCCATATTTTTTTCAGGTAATTTGGATTTCTTCTTTTTATCACAATAATTTTTCATTGAGGGATGGGGGGGGGGGAGGATAAATTGAAATGTACATTATTAATTTGATAACAATAATGGTTGACTTCGCAACAAGTAACATTTCGAATGTTGAAGATTGTTGCAAATTTTTTGGTATTATTTGACAGCCTAAGTTTTTATACTCATGCCTCAGCTACTTTCCTACTTGTAAGCTTGGCGAAGTGTTTAGATAGGTGATAAATAGCAAAAAGTTTTGACTAATGTTTGCTCCTCGATGAACCACAGGCTTTGGTAAGATGGTTTACCAGACCTAACTCTGGTTCTGAGCCAAATTCTTCTTTTCTTTTTTTCTCAAAGTTAAGACATTTTCACAATAATCTTTTAAGACTTGAAGGCAGGAAAGAGGTTGGAGGTAGTTGCGTCAAAATAACTCCTAGGCTCTTCACTTGAGCCGAAGTAGCAGTGTTCATTTACGTAGCAAAATCTCTCTCTGAGTATCCAAGATATCCCTCTTTTTTTAAGAGGGGAGGGGGTACGGGGTGGCGGCATAAGCCTACCGATGTCCAATTCTTAAAGTTTTCGTCACGTCAGACACCTTAATATCGACGTTTAGAGATAACGCTCTTCTTCTTACCTTTATCTTAGCTTTGCGTTTTATCTAAATGACATGTGGGAAGGGATCCTTAGCCGATTCTTAGTTTTTAGGTCTGGAGCTTAAACCATCAGTATTGGAAAGTAATTTTGTCTTTACACGTTTTACAGAATTAATGGTCACCCCGTTAAAATATTATCATAAATTACCCATAAAATAACCGTAGAATCACCCATAAAATTAGAATCCAAAATGAAAAATAGTATCGTACAGATGAGTTTTTTTTTTTACCGACTGATCCGTGTAAGTACAAGCGTGAACTGCACTCAGTCCAAGGTTGGGCGATCACTCCTTTCTTGGGTCTGCCTTTTTGAAAGAGATGAGAGGTTAATCCTGAAAGGGGGGTGGATCAAAACATGAAATGTACATTTTTAGTCCACTTTTTCATGGGCTGTAATTTTGCCCAATGTCTTGGACGGGGATTTCTATGAGAGTGAACTTAAATTCTTGTTTTTGAGGGTATAGTTGTTTTTCTTTTTTCAGCGATTTAATCAAGAAAAGCTGGTAAAAATTAGTATGTTGAGTTGAATAGTGTGTATTCATTTTTAGTGTATACAACCGTCTTTAAAATCTTCTCTCAATGTACTTATTATCGCAATCAAGTCCAGTCTCACTCATCTTCTATGCAATATGTCTCAAGTTGTAAATTATGCCTTCTACGGAGCACGTTGATATAATACAGCCAGGTAAAAGGCTTCCAGCGTTTTTTTAATTTCTAATATTCCCGAAAAGAGTGGGAGATATGCGCTTCCGTTTTGGGGAACAATTATTTAAATGACAGTAAATCCACCCAATGGATCTACGGGACGGAATTTTTTTTTTCAATTTCTAACATTTTCGAAAAATGTATGCTCTTTCCTTCGGGGCAATAGAAAATAAATGATAAAAAAGATTTGCTATGAAAAAAGTATGAAACTTGAAATATGAATGTTAGTTATATAACTAACTAAAATAAACAGTTTTACCTTTTTAATATTGTCACCATTGATATTTAAACTTACAAGGGCGGGAGGAGCTCTTCGTAACCGTCCGTGGGTTTAAATTTTTTGAGGAGGGAATTATATAAAAAAGGAAGCTATTGCACAAAACTGAATATCTTTTTTGCATTTCATGACGCCGGATCTTTTCAAGAGAGGCAAGAAGACAGCTTTTATGCCCCAACCGCATTGTGATAGGTTATGTTTTAGCTGGTTAATCTTTAAAAGGTTTAAAAAAAGTTCAAAGTCGAACAATTTTTCATATATAAGTTTTGTAAGCCAGCTTCCAGGCCCTCCCCCCTGCTTACTTTTAAGGAAGTATTAACTGTTTATCCTACAGGGGTCTCCTGTTGGTTCTACCTCCACTCGTTGTTCCCTGGTCTTCTAAATTCATCATTTTCTCATCCTAAAAGAATTTCTTAAAGTTGTTCTTTTTCTGTATAATTTTTTCAATTTATAAGTTTTCATATATAAAATTTTTTCGTATATATGTTTTTGAAGCCAGCTTCCAGGTCCCCCCTCCCCCTGCTTACTATGAAGCAAGTATTAACTGTTCATCATACAGGGGTCTCCTGTTTATTCTACCTCCACACGTCGTTGCCTGGTCTTCTAAATTCATCATTTTCTCTTCCTAGAAGGATTTGTTATAGAATTTCTTTTTATCTACAAAATGTTAAGGCAAAAAGAATACCTTAAGAAAGAAAATTGAAAAATGAAAAACAAAGTTGAATGAATAACCATTCATTTTCTAAAAACCTGACACCTAACTTTCTAAGCTCCATATTCTCTAGTCACGATTCCAATAAGATATTTCCTCTGCTCTTCTAATTTAAAGTAAGGCCTTCTGATTCGTAACAAGCTTGAGTTTTCTTTTATCCAATTCCAAGACTATGTGTTAAAATTTTCTGCTTGTTCTTCAGTTTCCAGTTTTTATTTTCTCTCTTCATTGACCGTCCCTGTTAATGTGCTCATAGCAGGTTATTTTCAAATTCAAGAACTTAAAATTTTTATAATTTTCTTCTGCCAAAAAGAATTGTTTAAGATTTTGTTTTGACATTTGAAAGTCCAGTTTTTCTGTTTCCTGTTGACTTTCTGTTTCAAATTATGATTTTCTCACTGAAGTTTATTTAGTTGTAGTTCCAATGTAGGACGTTTGGACTCCCCCCCCCCTTACAAAATGTTTCTGACTCGGGAAAAAGTAATAAAAATATATATAAACAAATTTTTTATGCGGTTTTTTAGCATTTTTGTAGATCAATGGGGAGTGTTCCTTTTTTAACGAAAAAATCTTCCAAAGGGCAACTATTGAAAGATTCTAGGGGGGATATGAAATTTTCGTGAGTGTAACTGCGCAAATATATATGAGTGATAACTTTTCTACCTAATTTTTTTGTATTTTCGGAAAAATAAAAGGATTTCATTCGTTTAAAGGCAAAATTTCCTTACTCTGTAAAAGACCTCATAAATTTTAAAATCGAATTATTTCCAACGAAGCTAATGCGTGACTCTTAAGACTTGAAACGAAAAATAAATTATCCTACTTATGATAGGGGTTGCTTTGCCTGTCAGCTCTGTGTTTTTAAGCAAATTTGTAATTTTCACATTACCCTTATGTTAGACATGGATTTTTGAGGACTTGTGATGACCTATTAGAACTTTAGCATAAACGGGAGGGTTGGCTGAGGGGAGAGGGGCTAGAAGCCTACCTCATAGGGTAGTATCTGGCCTCTATAAGTATGATGTTGCTTTTTACTTTAACAAATCCTGTAAGTTCATATAAAAAAAAAAAAAAAAAAATTATTTTAGGGCAGTCTCTGGATACTCGAAATGATTAAAAAATTATTCAGCAATCCCAAACCTATTCTTTTACGCCACATAATTGTGTTGTTGCTGGGACTTTTCTTGGGTATGAGTTTCTACCTTTTTCCAGTCTTGTATGGCAATGATTGTCATCACAAATTCACAAATGTGAATCACAAATGTTTATCTGACTCGTAAAAACGTAACAAAAATAGACATAAAGAAATTTTGTATGTGTTTTTTGATGTTTTTTTGCGTACCCCCCCCCCCCCCGAAAATTTTTTTGAGTAAAACACCCTCCAAAAAAAATCCTGTGTACGGCCTTGGTTAATTGTGAGGGAGTTATTGTCCTTGTTCATCTTCTTTTAGCTAGAAGAGACTTGACATCAGGTTTTGCAAAAATCTTCGCTTTATAAATTGTTTATATTCCATGTTTGCACTGCTGTGTATATTAATCATTACCATCAGCAGTTACATAAGTTTTATTGCTACTAATGAAAAATGATAATTCTTACCATTATTTGTCCATCATCGGGCTTATTGAGTCTTTCGTGATTGGTTGTGTGTTTAAATAGTTTATTTTGTAATTAGTGGTAAACGAAGCAAGTAAAGTCAAATTTACTCATGGCTCAAGTCAATTTTTGCCTCCCGGGGGGAGGCAAGATACGCAAAAAAATTACATTTGCCACAATTTTTTTTTTGTCAATTAAGCTCCTTATTAATATAACAAAATTAATGTCAGAAAACTGGGGGGGGGGGGCCGCTGCCCCCCCTGCCCGGTCCTAGAACCGCCACTGATGTTCTTCTCCTGTCCAAATGGGTTCACAGTGATATGGACAATGTTGAACAGTGTCGTCACTAACCAAACTCTAAAGACTTGCCATCATAAGTGGCGTAATTTCGTCAAAATACTGTGGGTGGGAGGAGTTGGGGCCAATTTTCCTAAGTCAAGTGAAAATTACAGTAAAAATGAGCCATATAGTTTGTGGATCCATCTTCGTGTACAATGATCAAATCTAAAATAAAAACAAAAAAATATTCAAATACTAAAAAAAAAACTAGTGAACTCCATGGTTCGAGTAATAGTATTATTTGAGTAAAGATCACTGTCAATGGGGAATGTTTCTTTTTTAGCGAAAACATCTTCCAAAGGGCAGCTATTGAAAGATTTTAGGGGGGATAGGAAATTTTCGTGAATGTAACTGCGCAAATATATACTGGGGGATAACTTTTCTACCCAGTTTTTGTATTTTCAGAAAAATAAAAGGATTTCATTCGTTTAAAGGCAAAATTTCCTTACTCTGTTAAGGACCTCATAAATATTAAAATCGAGGTATTTCTAATGAAGCTAATGCATGACTCTTACGACTTAAAACGAAACATAAATTGTCCTATTTGTGATAGGGGTTGCTTTGCCTGTCAGCCGTGTGTTTATAAGCAAATTTGTAATTTTCACATTAATCTTGTGTTAGACATAGATCTTTGAGGCATTGTGATGACCTATTTGAATTTTAGCATAACCGGGAGAGCTGGTTGAGGGGAGATGGGCTGGAAGCCTCCCTCATAGGGTAGTATCTGTTCTCTATAAGTATGATGCTGCTTTTTACTTTAAGAAATCCTGTAAGTGTAGTTTTTTTTTTTTTTTTTTTTTTTTTTTTTTTTTTTTTTTAGGGCAGTCTCTGGCTACTTGAATTGTGTAAAAATTATTCATCAATCCCAAACCTATTCTTTTACGCCACATAATTGTGTTGTTGTTCTGACTTTTTTTTGGGTACGAGTTTCTACCTTTTTCCAGTCTTGTATTACAATGATTGTCATCACAAATTTGTAAATTTTGTCTTCCGTAGGTTCACAGCTGAAGAGGCCCGTGACTTGATTCAGCGCTATCTAACAGAACATCCAGATCCGAATAATGAAAACATTGTTGGTTATAACAACAAAAAATGCTGGCCTCGCGATGCACGCATGCGTCTTATGAAACACGATGTTAATCTTGGCCGAGCCGTTTTTTGGGACATAAAGAATCGGCTCCCACGCTCAGTGACTACGATCCAGTGGGAAGGAAGCTTTGTATCTGTTTATTCAAAGGTAAAACTTATACTTAGTTTTCAGCCTCTTATTTATGTATTCCTTCAGTACTAAGTATTCAGCCTCTTATTTATGTATTCCTTCAGTACTAAGAGTTCAGCTATATTGGGAAACGGGATCCCCCAGGCCGTAAAACAATAGTTTGACTTGGATAACATAACTGTTGCCCTTGTTTTAACAAGAAGAGACTTGACATCAGGTTTTGCAAAAATATTCGCTTTATAAATCATTTATATTCCATGTTTGCACTGCTTTGTATATGAATCATCATCATCAGCAGTTACATTAGTTTTATTGCTACTAATGAAAAAGGATATTTCTTACCATTATTTGCTCAAAATTTAATTTTTGAATGGAATACTAGATTTTTTTTGGGGGGGGGGGGAGGGTCAAGGTGTTCTCTGCATACTTCTCTGATAATACACAAGCAATGCCGCTAAAACATAATTTTTCGTTGCTCCTTGTTAGTATAAATAACTGAACTCAACGCCCTCTCAGAAAAAAAAAGAAAAGAAACTGAATTTGTGTAATTTCTGCGTTCGGACATACCTGATGGTTCATTGATGGCCAAATTACATCATGGTCGTAAGTTACGTCATGGCGACTGAAAACACTGTTTAGATCTGATTTTCTGTTACGATTTTTGATACAATTTTCGTTTTAGGGTTTTTAGATTTTTAGGGTTGTTAACCTTCTTGTTCATTGCAGTGTTATATGGTTTCGATTTAGGTAATAAATCTGGGTTTAAACCGATTTCGGATCCTTCCAATAAATTAAAACAGAAAATATTATAATAAATAAAATTATAAATTGTTACAACTTATAAATTGTATGACTTTATTAAACTATTACATAGCTTAACTTGGAAGCTTATAAAATGCAATACCTTAAACTGTGTCGAATTATTTTTAGACTTATTTAAATAAAAAAGGACGAAGTTAAAAACCCATTGTAACCAAGATTTAAGTGTTTTGATGTTCTTTTATTGCCATGCACCTAATAAAATGTTTTGCCGATATTTTTTAATCATTAAGTGTCCGTAAATACATTGAGAAGTTTAAAATGGGAACGGTGAGGGCTAAAAGATCTAAAAATTCCTGATTTGAGGGGCGTGCTGCTGAAGATTAGTTTCACTTGTGCAGAATCTTCCGTTAATTATGTTTAGTAAAAAGAAGGTGTTTCGACTAAAATAATCAGAATGCGTGATTTAAAGTTAATTCTTGATTCTAAAGAAGAAGGGGTAAAAAATTAAACCGGATATAAAAATGGTAAACCCTAGTTTTTACTTATTTATATTTGTTTCGTGTATATGTGCCCGTCCATCGTTTTTTTTTAGCATCTTTTCCTGTTTTGTAAAATATGTAATAACTATTTTAGGACAATCCAAACCTGCTTTTCAACATGTGTGGTTTCGAGTGTAGAATCCTACCTAAGATCCGTATGACACACGAAGAATTCACCCATAGAGATGGTGTGTGGAATCTTCAGAACGAGGTCACCAAAGAACGAACCGCTCAGTGTTTCCTTCGTGTTGATGATGACTCCTTGACCAAATTTCATAATCGAGTTCGTCAAATACTCATGGCCTCCGGTTCTACTACTTTCACCAAAGTAAGTTTTGTTGATGAATTTGGAGTCAACCTAGTAAACAATTGTGTGTGTAAGTGTCTTTGTCTTGATATTAAAAAGAAAAATACAAATCGTCCGGTGTAGGAGTGGGTCCAAGGGGTCACCGGAGGTACGTGCCCCTTCCCCCATAACATCGACGTTGCACTAATTACAGGGACGGAGGGGCAAAATATAACAATAGAGGCTCCAAATTTTGCTGTTGCCCTTTTCCACCCCTCGAACATAAATTATGCCCCCGCCCCCTCGTGATCCAGTGGATATATTGAAGAACTATTCTGCTCGACTGTTACGTAAAAGTAGTTGGTTAATTACAGTGACGCTGCTAAAGCCTCATCTTAATTGGTATAATGGGTTGTTTTAATTGTCGAATGGTGGTAATATTATCCTTCGGTTTTAAGGGCCTTTGTAGTCAAGAAGCCTCATTAATCAACAAATATGATTAAATATATCATTGATTAAAGATATTAAATATATCACACACACACATATATATATATATATATATATATATATATATATATATATATATATATATATATATATATATATATATATATATATATATATAATTTATACATATAAATCGAGATGTAAATCAAGTTTACGTCTTATGCAATTAATAATTGCCAATTATGTATCGAAAAAAAAGAAAAGCATACTCTATACACTTGAAACTTATTCAAAATGATCTTGGAACAATGGTTAATGCTAATGGCTGTGGAAATCTCCCCCCCCCCCACCCTCGTCTTTCCCCAAGGAAATCCAGAAGACTGCTAGTAATCACGTCTTACGAAGACCAGAGGTCCCAGTTGCTGACCGCAGCGAGAGGAGGGAGGGGAGTTTGTAAGCGAGTACGTTTTGAAACTAATTGTATTTGTCTGTGTTTCTGTCTTTTCACTAAAAAAGCTAAAATAATTAATTAAAGTAAAATAAAATAGAATCCAGCTGAATAATTTTAAAACCATATGTTTTATTATAAACTACAAAAAAACAAGAAAAATCACTGAAAAAGAAATTGGCGGAGAAACCCTACTTGGAATGAGTCGTCCAACGTCTGGAAATCCGAGCTGGTGGAAGCGATGGAAAACATGCGAGCCGGGATTTTAGCTAACGTAATAATTTTCTGTAGAGATATCTGTAGAAATCTAATATTAATAAGTTAGATAAAAACATGTTATTTGACTTCTCCTTTTTTCAAATCTATTTGACTAAATCCTTCTAAAAATACACCTGAATTCAGGTTTTTAGAACTTGTAATAAGTTTTGCTTAACTTTGAATTCAAATATGAAAATAGACATTTTATAGCCTTCATTTTTTTTCTTCTTTTTTTTGTATGGTTAATGATTCTTGAATTTTTGTGTGGAAAATAATTACTCTTGTTACATTGTCGAATTCAGTGTATACAAATCCAGCTAGAATAGCAATTTCTAGTTTAAACAAAATGTACACATATTAGAAAAGGCCTTATTTGGTTTCTCAGCTATTTTAAAATGTAAAGGATTTTTAAACTGGACTTGTTGAGTTTGAATCTTTTAGCTGCGGTAATTTTGGGGGATATTTTCGCTATTTGAATCGTAAAATTTTTAAATAAAAATTCAATAGTTTTATTCTTGTAATGCTTATATCAATAGACTTGAATCTGTTCAAGCCTCTCGTTTTGCTATCATTTTTTTTCTTGATTTGTCTGAGTTTTTGTGATTACTTTGGGATATATGATTGAGGATGTACTTATTATAGAGATTAGTATTTTATTTAGTTCTATTACTATTAGTTCTATACTATTACCATACTATATTTCTATTAGTTCTATACTATTACCATACTATATTACTATTAGTTCTATACTATTACCATACTATATTTCTATTAGTTCTATTTACTATTTTAATTATTCTTCCTCATTTTTGGCACTACTTGAAGTAAAGAGTGAAGCCTTGAATATACTGGAGGTGAATGAGGGACTCAACCAGCTCTGTTGCTCTCGGGCTGCTTGTTACTGAAATAATGTGTTAGTAGTAGTTGTTGTAGGACTTGCAAGGATTTGTTACCCAAATTATTTTGGAATAAACTTTCCAGTGAAAGTAATATTTTTGTCTTTTTTAGATTGTCAACAAATGGAACACGGCGTTGATTGGTCTTATGACTTACTTCAGGGAATCAGTTGTAAACACACAAGAACTGTTGGACTTGCTTGTCAAGTGTGAGAACAAAATACAAACTCGTATCAAAATTGGATTGAACTCCAAAATGCCGAGCCGATTTCCTCCAGTCGTTTTCTATACACCAAAAGAACTGGGAGGTCTGGGTATGCTGTCGATGGGACATGTTTTAATACCTCAGGTAAAGTACCTCAGACTTTTGGCTGTGCTAATTGATATTTAGTGTGTCAAAATATTCCAAGGAAAAAAAAAGAAATCTCATTCAAAACTCTAATTTAGTTTGCTATAGTCATGGATATTCTTGTGGCAGCTAAAAGTAAACTAATATATACGAATATTTTGACTGCATGAAGAACAAAAAAAAATCAATTACTAACTCCTTGATAAAATGGAATTAAAATTAAAACGTAAAAGAGCATTAGCCTCATTACTTCTGGAAATTCAGATAACACTGTAAGTAAATTAAATTAAAACTACAATTAAATTAAAATGCTCAAGCACTATACATAGGTTAGATTTTAGTAATTGTGAAGAACCCACACTATTTCCATTATAAAACAATAAAAACCAATCTTGTGAATAAGGATTTTTTCGGGACAGTAAAAAGTAAAGTATACTGTCGACAATCAAATTAGTGCTTTTTTGATTTTCGACAGTAAAGAATAATCTGTCGGAATAAAAATGCAAAATTAAAAATGCCAAATGAAATTAAATGAGTTGAAGCTGAAAAAATCAGTCTTCCCTTTCACCGAGCAAAGCTTAGTCTTCTGGTACCACCATTTAAATGTGGAATTTAAGTCCCTTAATACCGCCGCACGATTTCACAAAGGTTTCACGGTTTCATCATCGGACCAAAAAGTCTAGGTTACTTAATTCATTTATGTAAAATTTCCGCAATATCGCCTCAATGCCATCTGTTCCATGTATATGCGTTTAGGGGTTTCCGATTCCAGTCAGCAGTAGGGGTCAGCACCGTTTCCGTTTCATTTTCTATTTTTCTTCCACCGTTTTCTCCGTTTTCTGTTCTTTTTTTTAGGAAATGGAAAAAACAGAAAACAGGTAGCCGTTTTTTTATTACCGTGTTTGTTTCTGTTGCGTTTTTTTTTTCTTATCGTTTTTACCGTTTCTGTTTTTATTAAATCCGTTTTTCTTCATTTTCCGGGTTTTGGTTGCGAACAGAATAATATCGCATTATTGCGACTTTTATTGGGTTTGAAAACTTGTCATGTATAGAGAGATATAATCTTAGTCCATCCATCACAAAAGATATGAAGTGTTCGATGGAACAGCACCCTTAGTGTGATAGAAATATATTATGTCCATAAAGAACCACTGCGCAAATTCTTCAACCGAAGTCTTTGTGACGCTAAAATCAGAGAGCTCGAACTTAACAACAATGAGTGGTCCGTTGTGGAAGCTGTCATTGAGGCTCTTCACCCGTTCAAACAGGCAACGGTGATAGCTAGCGGGTATAACTGTATATTGGCATGCAAAGTTGTGCTGATGATTGAAGGACTTCAGTTAGTTTGTGAGACGCCAGATAATAGTGCTATTCCTGAGTCAGTCAATGGCCTGAAGGAATTATTAGCTGTTCAACTCAGGAGATATTTTTTTTAACAGTCCCGGGTTTGATATGTTACTCTTCACAAAAGTTTTTTTTTTTTTTTTTTACCCTGTAATCTAAAAAAATTAACGATATAGACAGAGATTAAGTCCGTCTTCACTTCTCCAACAGTTCATTTCCGAGAAGAGAAATACAGAACAGCCCCTTCAAATCCAATTGAACTCTAAATCTTTCCCAATTGACGTCAATCCTATCAAGACAAAGACTAACGAAAATGTATTGCCGACTGCACATCAAGAAGACAGCCTGTTTGCTAAGTTTCTCGACACGACTGGGCTTCGAATGACAATCAAAATACTAACAATATAAGCACTGCCCGCACAGCAGCAAATATTATTAGGGCATATGAAGAGAGAGTTCCAGTGTTCTTGAGTGAGAGATGTAGATCAGGAAAAAATAATTCTGATCCGCTAGAATTTTGGACTGACTATCTCTACACTTACTAAGAGTTAAGTGAAATTGCTTTATGCATCTCGCAGTGCCTGCAACTTCAGTACCAAGTGAGAGTACATTTAGTATTGCTGGGTACTTTAATTGAAAGTAGTGCTCACGAATGACTGCAAGGTCACTTGAACTTCGAATGTTTCTAAGTGATAAGTTTTGATTTATTTGGCCATTTTGAATGTTTGGTCTTTTTTATATTTGATTTTTTTTTTTATTAATCAATGCTTGTCAATGTTCATTTTACTCTCATAAGCCTAAAAAACTGAAAAAAAAAAGAAATATCTGTTAAACCGACCATTAAAAAGAAAAGGATGGGCTGTTTATGTTTTTCTGTAAAAAAAAAAAAAAAAACGAAAAAAAGAAATGGAATTCCGTTTTTTTTCCTCGTTTCTGTTAGAATCTGTTTATGTGCCGTTTTTTAATTGCCGTTTTTTACGGTTTCTATTTTAGTCAAAAACAGAAACGGTGCCGACTCCTAGTCAGCAGACGATTTATGAAAAATATAAAGAGGACTGGCAGGGGAAAACCAATGTCCCTAGAACCCAGATCATTTTCACACGGAAAAATAGTACTATGCCAATATTTGACAAAGAAATTATAGTGCCATTTTCGGGAAAAAATTTATGTATACAATTTCTAGAATTGTTGCTCATTTAATAAGATAGACATCTTGAAGCGCTCAATGAATATCAACCGATTTGAATGACGTTTATTACTATGGTTTTATTATTGTTATTCTGCTTGTAATAATTGATGAAATCATCCTTTTTTTAATCTTTAATGCCTCTCTTTTCATTTCAGTCTGAGCTATGTTGGTAACGTTGCTAAGCTTTGTTGTTATTATTCTGCTAGCCACAATTGATAAAACCATCCTTTTTATCTCTAACGTTTCTCCTTCTATTTTAGTCTGATTTACGTTGGTAACGTTGTCAAGTTTAATCATTGTTATTCTGCTTGTAATACTGTATGAATACGTCGTTTTAATCTACAGCGTGTCCTTTCTGTTTTAGTCCGATCTACGTTGGTCAAAGCAGACTGAAGTTGGGATAACCCATTTCCGTTCGGGTATGTCTCACGACGAAGACCAGCTCATTCCCAACTTGTACCGATACATCCAACCTTGGGAAGCAGAATTTATTGACTCACAAAGGGTATGGGCAGAATATGCTCTCAAAAGACAAGAGGCTAATGCTCAAAATCGAAGATTGACCCTTGAAGATTTAGAAGACTCTTGGGATAGAGGTATCCCTAGGATTAATACACTTTTCCAGAAGGATAGACATACCTTGGCTTACGATAAAGGATGGCGTGTTAGGACTGAATTTAAACAGTACCAGGTGAGCTGATTTTGTATGCTTGAAAATATGTTATATTTGGTTAATCTTTAATGTAGTGCCAACCGTCTAGGGCTAAACAGAAAGCAGGTCGTCCGCGGTTGGGGTTCGAGGATGTCATAGAGAAAGATTTAAAGGGAACGGAAACTGTCTGGGAGGGTGTAAAGAGGGAAGTTCTGAATAGATTGGGATCGAGGAGGAGCTTGCGTAGCTGTGTTGGCCTAAGGCGGCTTGGTGCTGTGGTGATTTGTTAGTAGTAGTAGTTCAATGGAGTGCGCTTTTCTTCTGTAAATAAATAGCGGGCCTTCAATTTTACTTAAGAAAATTGTTATTTTATGTTTTGCCAGGTAAATGTACTTATTCATATTTATTGTATTCCAGTGGTGAAGGCTGAATACCTCCCTCGTTTCCTATTTGTATGTTTATATTGTCTGTTTGTCACTGGAAATGTGGTGTTGGTTTTTGTTTAATTTAAACTATTATGATGCCTAATTAATTCTATTCACGTGTAGTTTATTGGCTCGTCGTCTTAGCAAGCAGGGTAGCTCTGACAGCCAAGCTCTAAACAGTGGGGTGAAGGAAGAACGCAAGCAGATGTTATGGCTTCAGAGTCTTGGGAGTACTTTTCAAAGGTCAAGGGAGGCCTGGTACAATCAAGTATCCTAGGCCTGGCATTAAATCAGTGGCAACGCTATAGAATTGCCTATAGTAAAGGTCTTACGGCTCCAATGTTTTATTAACTATTATTGTCATTTCTCCAGAGGCACTTCATATGGAAGGTGTCGTCGTATAAACTCCAAAGAGGGCTCATTCGATTGGAATTCGAAGTGATCGGAGGGCAACTAGCCCCCCCCCCCGCGCCCTTTTCTCCCCAAATACATCCAATAAAATTTTGAGGTAGCCATTTTGTTCAAAATTGTTCAAAGATCATATAACAAAAACTCCAGGGTCGACCCAGGCCCCGGGGCGCAGGCGTTGTAAGTTTTGCTCTGGGAGCAAATATGGTTCTTATTGAAGGGATGCTCGTAAAAACTTCAGTGAGGGCTCATTTGATTGGAAATTAAAAGTTCTAGTTCACTTTTTAGAGTCAAAAGAGATCGGACGACAACGAGCCCCCCTCCCCTCCCCTCCGCCTTTTTTTCCCAATTGTGCCAGATAAAAATTTTTAGATAGCCATTTTGTTAAAAATAGTTCAGAGGTCAGATAACAAAACTATGATGTCGACACAGCCCCCCAGGGCCCGAGGGCAGGCGTTGTAACTTATGCCCTGGGGGTATATAAGGCTCTTATGGAAGGGGTGCTTATATAAACTTCAAAGAGGGCTCATTTGATTGGAGGCTGAAAGTTCTAGTTCGCTTTTTAAGAATTAAAAGTGTTTGGGGTATATATGGTTCTATGGAAGGGATACTCGTACAAACTTCGGAGAGAGCTCATTTATTTGGAGAGTGAAAATTCTAGTTCACTTTTCAAGAGTCAAAAGAGATCGGAGGGCAACTAACCCCCCCCCCCCCCGCCCTTTCCCCCAAATGCATCAGATAAAAATTGAGATATCCATTTTTTCAAAAATAGTTAAAAGGTTAGATAATAAAAACCCTGGTGTCAACACAATCCCCCATAGCCCCGGAACAGTCGCTGTAAGTTATGCCCTGTGGGTATATATGGTTGTTATGGAAGGGATGCTCGTATAAACTTCAGAGAGGGCTCATTTGATTGGAAATAGAAAGTTCTAGTTCACTTTTTAAGAGTCAAAAGAGATCCAAGGGCAACTAGCGCCCCACGCCCTTTTTGGGTTAGCTTCAAATTTTGAGTTTGCTATTTTGTTCAAAATCGTCCAAATGTCAAACTGTTACGGTTCCATGTTTGAATCCCCCTCAGCCCTGGGGAAAAGGGCTGTAAGTTACACTAGCAGCCCATCGTTAACACATAAAGCTTCTATGGAAAGCGTGGTCGTATAAACTGTGGAGGAAGTTCATTCGACTGGAAATCGAAATTTATTATGCCCCTTTTAAGAATTAAAAGTGATCAAAAAGTAACAACCCCCCCCCCCTTCTTGTGCCTTTTCCCCCAAATGCATCATCAAAATTTTGAAATGGCCATTTTGTTCAAAATAGTCTAAAATTCAAATTACTATAACTTAGGGGTTGAGAAATCCTCCATAGCCCCGGGGCAAGGATTGGAACCTATGTAAGTTTCCTGTTATTAGAATATAAGGTTTTTGTGGACGGGGTGGTTGTATTAACTGTGGAGGGGGCTCATTTGATCGGAAATTGAAACTTCTAGTTCTCTTTTAAGAGTCAAAAGTGATCAATGAGCAACTAGCCCACGCCCCGCTTTTCCAAAGGGCATGCGGTCAAAATTTTGAGATCGCCATTTTATTCCGAAAAATTTGAAAGGCCAAATGACTATGCTTCCGAGGTTGAACCCCCGGAAGCATAGTCATTTACGTGGCAAGTTCGATTTTTGATGCAAGGGCTGTAAATTATGCAAATTGTTTATTGTTACTTTGCTACCTTGTTTACTTTGACGCTTTCTCTACTTCGTTTTTTTTTTTTTTTTACTTTGATATTGTTACTTTGATACTAGTTTTGATACTTTGATGAATATTTGATATTGAAAAAAACGTTTTATTTTGAAATGAGGAATTTTTTAAAACTTGAAACTTTTTGCAATCAAAAACGAGCAAAAATTAATTAAAGGAAAATTTTCCGAAAAATAAGTTTTTCAAAGAAAAGTAAAGGCCATTTTAAACTTAAGATCAGGCCGATACAAATACCTTTTAAAATTCAAACTCAAAACGAACAGAAATTAAATAAACAATCATAGCAAAAAAAAATACAACAAGTAATAATATAAATGAATAAATAAATCTCAAAGCGAGTGATGCTTAAATTGATGAAACTCAAAACGAAAAGAAATTGAATGAACAATCAATGCAAACAAACATACAATAGATGTTAATGTAAATGAACAAATAAATCTTAAAACGAGTGAAACTTAAATTGAACATGGAAATCAAGCTGGAAACCAACACAAATCACTACAAACAAAAGTTTGGGTATGACCTCCTTCTGTCACTGTAAAAGTACTGCGTCAGTGGCGCTTTATTGAAAACGAATTATATTACAAATATTTTCTATTTGTACTTAATATTGCCAATTAACATTCAAATTACAGTAAAATATTGAACTGATGAGCTTTCAGCAATTAATATCATTATGCATCAAATATTCAGTTTAATTTATTAGTTCTTTCTAAAATTGTACAAGACGAATATAGTTTCACTACAAACAAGAGTTTGGATACTTTTCTCTTCCTTAACTGTAAAAACCTAAAGCCTACTGCTCCACTGGAGTTTTAATGAAAACGAATAGTATGGCAGATAATTTATTTTCCAATTATTACAGCACTAACCATTATAATAAAGTTAAAGTAATACAAAATAATGGAGTGGCGGATCTTTCAACAATTAATGTCATTATATATCAAATATTCAGTTTGATTTTGTTTATACTTTCCAAGACTATTCAAGGCACATATAGTTTTCAGTAAAGCGCCATGACGCAGTAGGTTTTAGAATTTTACAGTGAGAAAAGAAGGCGATATCCAAACTTTTGTTTGTAGGGATTTTTGTTCGTTTCAAGCTTGATTTGCACATTCAATTCAAGTTTCACTCGTTTTAAAATTTATTTATTCATTTATATTAGTATCTATTGTATGTTTGTTTGCATCGATTGTTTATTTAATTTCTGTTCGTTTTTGGGTTTCGTTTATACTTCAATAGCATTTTTTTTTTTTTTTTTTTTTTTTTTTTTTTTTTTTTTTTTTGGCTTGATTTTCATATTCAATTTCAGCATTACTCGCTTTAATATTTATTTATTCATTTATATTATTACTTGTATGTTTTTTTGCTATGATTGTTTGTTTAATTTCTGGTCATTTAGAGTTTGAATTTTTACAGGTATTTGTATTTGCTGACCTTATGTTTAGAATGGCCTTTACTTTTGTTTGAAAAACTTCTATTTCGGAAAGTTTTTTTTTAATTAATAATAAATGAAGTTGGGGCATTGTTCTGCCTAGCTAGTGAGATGAAAATGGATCTTATTTTGTTTCTTAATTTGATGAATAGACAGATGTCTGCTATGCGTCGTTCAACTTTATTTCAAACAAAATGCTGTTTTTCAATGTTTACGATTCTTGTATAAATGTTAAATAGTTTTGTTTGTTTTTATATCTTATTGGTTTTACTTACTAGTTAAATGATATCTGTTGATACTGAACGCTGTATTTACGTGCTAGCTGTATTTTTGCCCATTATTTGTTTTCTTGAAAAATCAAAAACACTATCTTAATCTTTTATTTTAGGTAAAACTGGTGCTACCAAGTTTCAACGTTTTATATGTGCGAAAATTCTCTGGGACGAGAATATTGGGGCAATTAACTCAAAAATTCTCCCATTTCCATTTAGCTTGCTTGCTAGATAAAAATAAAAAAAAACATAATATTTGATTTTTATTTCTCTTGAAACCAGAGCAGCTAAAAAAAACCTATGCCCTTTTTGTGTGAAAATATGGAGGTAATAACAAAGAAAAGCAAAATATATTTAAATTTTTGAATAATTTCCCGGTTTTTCTTTTGGCTGAAAAATGAAAATTGAAGGTAACTACGTAAAAATCGGTTATATATATATATATATATATATATATATATATATATATATATATATATATATATATATATATATATATATATATATATATATATATATATATATATATATATATAGAAAAAGGGGTACCGTACCTAGGGGCCCTAAGTTGCAAAAAGGGAATTTCCTTTAGAGTATTTGTCTTTTATCATTGATTGGGAAACTGACTGCTTTGGTTAAAAATCAGTTAAATTAATTACAGGAGAGTTTACCTATACAATTAAAGGCATTCCAAAATTAAGAAGCTTATTTAGGAACAAAAATGAGCTGAACCTATGTCGTAATAACTGTATATGTAGCTCAGTCAATATTTTGAGTTTTGTGTTTTGGATATTTTAAGTTTTGCAATATATTGGTTTACTTTTCAGGTTTTGAAGCAAAATCCTTTCTGGTGGACTCACCAACGTCACGATGGCAAACTGTGGAACTTGAATAACTATCGAACTGATATGATTCAAGCCCTTGGTGGTGTTGAAGGTATCCTTGAACATACATTATTCAAAGGGACCTATTTCCCCACCTGGGAAGGTCTCTTCTGGGAAAAAGCCTCTGGTTTCGAGGAATCAATGAAGTATAAAAAGTTGACAAATGCTCAGAGATCGGGTTTGAATCAAATTCCAAATCGGCGATTTACGCTCTGGTGGTCTCCCACTATTAATCGTGCAAATGTGTACGTTGGATTTCAAGTTCAGTTGGATTTGACTGGTATTTTTATGCATGGCAAAATTCCAACTTTGAAGATATCATTGATTCAAATTTTCCGTGCTCACTTGTGGCAGAAGATCCATGAATCGGTGGTTATGGATCTTTGTCAGGTAAGTTTAATAAGTTTTATTCTGGGTTCCATTTTAGCTTTGAGTAATTATGTTCATTTATCATCCGAGTGTGAAAATGTACATACTCTGTTAATGTTTGTTGGAATATCTAAGAGCTAATTTGAGAGTAATTAGTACTGGTGGTAGCAGAGAATTCATTGCAGAGGTAAAAAAAAGTAAAATGTTAACATTATGTGACCCTAATCTGGTAAAGATGTATTACGTCAGTATATCCATGAAAGTCCTGTTCGAAATGGGCTCAGATTGCTATTACACAAGTTTACGGCTGAAAACTGACGCCTGATGGTAGAATTTTGTTTTTTTTTCTCCTTTCTTTCCAAATTCGCTTTGCCATTTTATTTCATAATGTTTTACTACCCGGCAATGGTTGGAAAGGGCTATATTGAAAAGGTCATAATCTTAAAAGCTAAGTATAACCCCTCTTTACGTATTTGCTCACGGGATACGGCGATTATAATATGAATAATTGAAGACAAATTTCTGGGATACCACCTCCCTACCTATCTTTCCCCCCCCCCCAAAAAAAAAAAAACTATGCACGCTTCAGTATCTCGTTTCTAATTTCCCATTGATTATTTTGGGATTGTCATTTTAGTTTTAAGCAACTATGCCCAAGTCTCGTAAGAGGATTACGTGCTAATTTGAGATTAACAAATTATTGGTATTGGTGGTAGGTGGTAGCAAAGAATAAATTTTACTTCTCAAACCAGAAATGCTATGGTGATTAGAAACGTGTCTGAAAATTACACAGATAAATAACGATTTTGGCTCAATTTGAAAAATAAAAAATGTGGTAAGTTGCCTTTTTACCCTGAATGTGAAAATAGAATCTGAAATTCGGGGTAACGAACTGTAAGTAAGGAGCGATTTGCCCCAATAGAAATTGAAAATCTAAAAAATGGAATCTTTTTAAAATAGATGCATCAAAAGTTTAATGCTACCCGTCAAAAGCTACGAATCTGATAAAATATGCCCTTTTTCGAAAAAGGGGGAAGCACTCCCAAAAAGTTACGCGATCTTAATCAAAATCACACCACAATGTTCAGCATATTAGAGAACCTACATAAATATGGAATTTTGTATTTTTTGTCAGAAGAAAGATGAGGGATGCGTTTTATTTGTTGTTTTTAAATGAACAAAACGATTGGAGGGTAACTAGGCCCACCCCCATGCCCCTTTTCCCCAAAGACATCCAATCATAATCTTGAGATTGCCATTTGATTCAGCATAGTTGGAAGGTCCAACTATTCCATTGTTGATGACATGACCCCCCCCCCCCCCCCCCCATAGTTCCTGGGAAACTATGGGGAGAAACTAAGCGCTGTAAGCTATACAATTTGCCCATCCTTTACGTATAGCATTTGTTATTAACAAATTTACGGAATTTTCTTTTTTTTGGGGGGGGGGGAGTAGGGAATTTTCCAGGGGAAGTCTTAAACGAGGAATGAGAGGTAGGGCGTTTCCTGGAGTGAGCGGTCAGAAATTAAATTTAAAAAAAAGTTTAAAGTTTTTTGTGTTCAACCGAAAGTAAGGAGAAACATTAAAACTTAAAACGGACAGACTTATTCCGCATGTGATGGGGGCTGTCCTTTCCTCAACCCTAGCTGTTCACCTTGAACTTTCAACATGAATAAGAAGTATTGTTAAAGAACTTTAAGATGTTAGTGTAAAGGGTGGGGGTTGAGGAAAGGGCAGCCCCCCAAATATGTGGAAAAAATTTTGTTTTTAAGTTTTAACGTTGCTCTTTACTTCCAGTTGAAAAAAACTTGTTTTTGTATTTAATATACTGATGAATTTCCTTGTTTTTTGTTTTTTCTTCAGTCCCGGTTGAACTTTCTTGAAGTGATAATGCTAAGGCTGTTTTAATTGTTAAGTATTTTATTGTAAGTCTTATTGTAGTCTTATAAGTGTGATTGTTCTTAGATATAGAGCCGACATGTTCATTTAGAAAAAATTAAACTGTCTTAAAATAATTCAGTGTCGTTTTACCTTTTTGTTATTTGTAGAAGTAGTAGTAATAGTAATAGTCGTAGTAGCGGTAGGTTTAATAGTAGCAGTCGTAGTCATAATAGTCTTAGTAATCTCAGCAGTAGTAGTAGCATGCTTTTGCAAATAGTGTTATTTGGTTATTTCAACATCCCCTTCAACATGCCCTGAAAGTTTCAACATAATATCCTAAGCCGTTCCTGAGATATTATTGATACCCCCTTTTGACAACCTCGATGCACATAGTGCGTTTTGGTTCAGTTCAACATCCTCATAAACATTTCCCGAAAATTTCCCTTAATACCCTTAGTATTTGTGGAGGTTGAGGATCCAACTATTAGATCTTTTATAGGATGGCACTGTTACGCCATATAATATTCTGACTCTTATTAGGTTTACGACATTTGGGAGTTTTGGACTGTTTACGAAAATAAGTTTGATTTTAAAAAAGAAAATCGGCTCAAGATGACTAAACTGTGTGATTGAGTCTAGATATGAAAATAACCTCAGAATTGATTCATCACTCTTAGTTCTGGCCCAATAACTTTTTAAGTTTTGATGTAAAAACACTTATGGAAGAATAAGTGTTTTTATATTTTGATATAAAAACACTTATTCTATGGCCCTCAGTTTCTGCTGAGTGTCTTGTAATATTTATTGTGTCTGAAAAGCAAACAAGCAATTTTAACTAAAATTTTAGAATTGGAATTTCCCCCCAAAAATTGTGCCAATTCCAAAAACGATTTTGTGCAATTTGACCAATGAATCCATCAAAAAATTCTTAGATTTTTTCACAAGTTAAATACGTTTATTCCATTACCATTACCAAATGCGTTATGTGGAAACCTTGATAAACCTTAATAAACTCAATTTTGCCTAGTTGAGGTGAAAGATCGTTCTGTTCGGTGATTTACAGTGTTTGAATGTTGAAATTATCAAAACTCTTCTGAGAAGATGAACAGCTATTTACGTAATACGTAACTAATTAGTATCGCCAAGTTTTTGGATTGTATGCTTGATAAGCTCACACTCCAATGGACCAGTCTTTTTAAGTGTTTATTGCAGTAAGATTCGACGCTATCCTTTGGAAAGAAAAAAAGCAACTTGCGAAATGTTAATACAATAGCCTGTAGTTTTCCCTCCTAAAGGCCTTTCTTGAAAAATTTTATCATAAATACTTCAGGCAGATGCTTCAAAGAAAAATAATTGTTTATCATCATTAAACTGTGGGATTGATTTAAAGATGTGGGATTGATTTTTACTCGTTTGCTCATTTGGCTCAACTTCTCATTAATATACAACCGGAATATTATCTCTGTTTTTATCCCCTTTTATCTCTATTTTTAATCCGAAAACGGCAAGGTGAAATTGTATGCAGTGTTGCAAAACTGGATAACACATTTGACCTATTTTTTCGATAAGTAAGAAACTTTTATGGGTGTCTTGGGTTGATTCTTGTTAGATTGGTTTCATCAGCCCTTCTCCGGTCATTTTTTCCATTTTTGGTTTTTAGAGAAATTTGGTTTGTTGTACTAACAAAAAGAAGAAAGTGCATTATTTTTTGAGGGTGCTACCTAATACACCTTTTGTCCTAAATTCAGAAATGTAATCCGTATTGTTTAGGTTTTGACCAATAGGCTTTCGTGCTAATGGCATTTGTTTTCCCATGGAGTCTCATTAATTTGCTCCAACCCTTTATTTTGTTGTATTTAATAAAAAGATTTAATTAAAAGGACTTAATATTCATTCTAATCCCTTTTGACCAATAGGCTTCCTTGCTAATGGCATTTGTTTTCCCATGAAGTCTCATTAATTTGCTCCAACCCTTTATTTTGTTGTATTTAATAAAAAGATTTAATTAAAAGGACTTAATATTCATTCTAATCCCTTTTGACCAATAGGCTTCCGTGCTAATGGCATTTGTTTTCCCATGGAGTCTCATTAATTTGCTCCAACCCTTTATTTTTTTGTATTTAATAAAAAGATTTAATTAAAAGGACTTAATATTCATTCTAATCCCTTTTGACCAATAGGCTTCCGTGCTAATGGCATTTGTTTTCCCATGGAGTCTCATTAATTTGCTCCAACCCTTTATTTTTTTGTATTTAATAAAAAGATTTAATTAAAAGGACTTAATATTCATTCTAATCCCTTTTGCAGGTATTTGATCAAGAGTTGGATGCTCTGGAAATTGAAACCGTTCAAAAAGAAACAATTCATCCCCGAAAGAGTTACAAGATGAATTCGTCCTGCGCCGATATTCTTTTATTTGCTGCTTATAAATGGAACGTTTCCCGTCCTTCACTTCTCGCTGATAGCAAAGATATGCAAGACAATACAACAACCCAAAAATACTGGATTGATGTACAATTACGTTGGGGTGACTATGACAGTCACGACGTGGAGCGGTATGCCAGGGCCAAGTTTCTGGATTATACTACTGATAACATGTCCATTTACCCGTCACCAACTGGGCTTCTAGTTGCTATTGATCTAGCTTATAACCTTCACAGTGCTTATGGTCATTGGTTCCCTGGCTCGAAGCCGCTTATCCAGCAGGCTATGGCTAAGATTATGAAGGCCAACCCTGCTCTTTATGTATTGCGTGAGAGGATCAGAAAAGGTCTTCAGCTATACAGCTCTGAGCCGACAGAACCGTATTTGTCATCTCAAAATTACGGAGAATTATTTTCAAACCAAATTATCTGGTTCGTAGATGATACTAATGTATACCGTGTAACGATTCACAAGACCTTTGAAGGCAATTTGACTACAAAACCGATTAATGGTGCTATTTTCATATTCAATCCTCGAACTGGTCAACTTTTCTTGAAAATTATTCACACTTCAGTTTGGGCTGGGCAGAAACGTTTAGGTCAACTGGCCAAGTGGAAGACAGCTGAAGAAGTTGCTGCTCTTATTCGATCACTGCCTGTGGAAGAACAACCAAAACAGATTATTGTTACAAGAAAGGGTATGCTTGACCCATTGGAGGTACATTTACTTGATTTCCCAAACATTGTTATCAAAGGTTCAGAGCTTCAACTTCCCTTCCAAGCTTGTCTGAAGGTTGAAAAACTTGGTGACCTGATTTTGAAAGCAACTGAACCACAGATGGTTTTGTTTAACCTTTATGATGATTGGTTGAAAACAATTTCTTCATACACAGCCTTTTCTCGTTTGATTTTGATTCTGAGAGCGTTGCATGTCAATAATGACCGTACGAAGGTCATTCTCAAACCTGATAAGACAACAATTACAGAACCTCATCATATATGGCCAACTTTGACTGATGATGAATGGATTAAAGTAGAGGTTGCACTGAAAGATTTGATCTTGGCTGATTATGGTAAGAAAAACAACGTTAATGTTGCCTCGTTGACCCAATCAGAAATTCGTGATATTATTCTTGGTATGGAGATCAGTGCACCATCTGCTCAAAGGCAGCAGATTGCTGAGATTGAGAAGCAGACAAAAGAACAGAGTCAACTCACCGCAACCACCACTCGTACCGTCAATAAACATGGTGATGAAATCATAACGTCTACTACATCCAATTATGAAACAACTACATTTGCATCGAAAACTGAATGGAGAGTTCGTGCTATATCTGCTACAAATCTTCATCTGCGTACTAATCACATCTACGTTCCATCGGAAGATATCCGAGAGACTGGATTTACATACATCCTCCCCAAGAATGTGCTCAAGAAATTTGTGACCATTTCTGATCTCCGTACCCAGATTTCCGGATATCTTTACGGCATCAGTCCACCAGACAATCCCCAAGTTAAAGAAATTCGTTGTATTGTTATGCCACCACAATTTGGTGGTCCTCAGTCTGTAAACTTACCAACAATGCTGCCACAGCATGAATACCTTAAAGAGCTAGAACCTCTTGGTTGGATTCATACTCAGCCCAATGAACTCCCTCAACTGGCACCACAGGATATCACCAGCCACGCTCGAATCATGGCTGAACATCCAGAGTGGGATGGTGAGAAAACCATCATAATGACCTGCAGTTTCACTCCTGGTTCTTGCTCCCTTCAAGCGTATAAGCTGACTCCAAGTGGTTATGATTGGGGAAGACAGAACACAGATAAGGGTAATAACCCTAAAGGCTATCTACCGTCGCATTATGAAAAAGTTCAGATGCTTTTGTCTGACCAGTTCCTTGGCTTCTTTATGACTCCATCACAGGGCTCCTGGAACTACAACTTTATGGGTGAGTTGTTTTTTTTTTTTTTTTTTTTTTTTTTTTTTTTTTTTTTTTTTTTTACACGTGTGGATACCATATGTAATGAGAGGGAGCTAGATTTAAAGTGAGAGAGTATAATGTGATGGTTGCGCTTTTATAAGAGCTAGTTGAACAAAACAAAAGTGAAAATTTTTAAGCAGAAGTTCCATTCGGAGTTCTGAACATCATAAAACGTCATATTCAAACTTGATTATATCATTAAGGGGTTGAAAAAGAAAGTATAAATCCGTGATAAAAAAAAGTATAAATATCACCTCAGTTGACAAATTTAGCTTTCTAACCAAAATATGGCTTTTAGTATATATGAACCAGTGGGATATTGTCTTTTTCTCGTGAGTATTATTTGGATAAAAAGGGCCAGTATTATTCTTTTATGTAAAGAAAAGAAAAAAAATACTTGTTAGTTTTAACCTAAACGAGATGTGTGGCTGAGAAAAGTTAAAGGAAAAATTCTTTAAAGTTTTTAGATAATGTATATGAATCATGTAAAAAGTATTGTAAAGATCTTTAACAAGGGGGGCGTAAATTGATATAGGAAAAGGAGATGGTTGTCCTCTCAGGATGCCACCCCATCTTGGCCTAATTATGTCCCCAGATGCTCGTTTGCCATTTCCAATAGTTTCAAGTATAAACAAAGGTTAGGGTTATATTTGTAGTTATTATTATATTATCTTTTGTTTTCGGCTTAATTCGACCCTCTGTTGGGCTTCCGTTAATTTACCCCAGGTTAGGCATTCGTTGGAAAATAAGCTTCACCCTTCAGAATTTTTTTAATATTCGCCAATGTTAACTAGTGTTATAAACAAAAACAAAAAACTAACTCTTTTATCTATAACATGGTGGTGGAGAAACTCTCGGGTTTTTGGCACAACGGTATACATACATATGGTTCTTCGGTTTTTGGCACAACTATATATCCTCGGTTTTTTGGCTTTGGTACATGATACATTAATGGCCTTGTTGGTTTTTGGCAGAACGATTTGCCAGTGGCCTTTGTGTTTATGGCACAATGATAAGTCAATGGTCCTTTGTTTTTTTGTACAAAATATATGTGGGATCCTTTGGTTGATTGGTGCAACGCTTTAACTAAGGTGCTCCCCTTTTCACTTAAGTTTGTCTGCGAAGTCTCTATTTTAAATTCTTATTTCCTTAATCATTGGCCCTTATCTAGGGGGTTATAAACAAGCATGTACATAAAAGTCAAATTTTTGCTCCGAATTTATAATTTGTTACTTCAAAAACTTCTAATGCTAGCGTTGATGGAAATCAACCATCACGTAAAATTTATAAATCTGGGGGGAAGAAGGATGGTCAAGAGGCCTCAGGGCCTTTTGGACACTCGAACTATGCAGGCCTAATAGAGAGATCAAAGAATCCTTGGTGCTTTTCATGGGCTATATATTTGCACATTTGGGGGGTGGGGGTAAAGTATAGCATATATTAAAATACGTGACCTAACCTAACCTAGGTACCTTTTTCCCCCTAAACCCCAAAGAACAATAGTTGAAATATAGTAAACACAATGACAAACCACGGTTTCGATCCAATTCTCTACTGACAGATACCCGTTTGACTAGTTTCCTTTAGCATCTTCCCTATACTATGTATCGCGTGAGTACCAGCTAATTGAAAAGTACCGAATCCTTCAATTCCAGCATTTGATCAAAGATCGTGGGAGGCATGCGTACTTACCATGTATTGATAATGCTCTGGTTTTGGCTTAACGATATGTCAATGGTCCTGCGCCAAGCCCCAGAAAGTAATCTCTCTTTTCAATTTGTTTTCTATTAAACTTGTTTCCTTGGAAAACTCCAAGAATGGTCATTAAGTGAATCATTTTGAATGTCATTAAGAACTTTTTGGGGTGGTTGATTAAGCACAGTTGTGGAAGCATGACTTTTGTCCTACTTAAAAGGATGTATCTCACGCTTAAAAAATGGTTAGACAGCGAAGATCCTCTTTACCCCCACCTTCAGTTCCTCCATGGTTTGTTGTGTTGACAGAGCTTCGACAAAGCCGCTCCGTTTGTTCCAAAGTACTACCGCAGCTGTGCCACTCGGGAACTGCTCTCTCGTCCTTTTAATTTTTAAATCCTGTCACATGTTAGGCAAGTGAAGGGACTCGTCCGCTTTTCAAAACGTGCTCTTAAATCTCCTTATTTAGCGCAGCAATAATGATTTAACTCTGGTTTATATTTGTAAAACGCAAGGTTAGGTTCTATAGCTGTAGACTCATCATTATCGGGGAAGAAGATAATTTCCTTCGTGTCTTTAATGTAGTATAGATGGACACAATACTTTATCGTAGTACTTATATACTACTTTAAACTCCATTTTTACAGTGCTTACACGTATCGTAACCTCAAGTAAACCTCTTTTTTATGCGAAAAGGGACGTTTTTACCTTCTGCATCAGGTTTCATCCGTTTTTCGTCGTAAGTTCTTGTCAAGTAGTGGGTCAACGGTGGTGCCAAATGCTTTTATTTTGGGATTTTCTAAATTGAGAGCTGATAGTGTTCTAACTTTTTTAAACCTGGGTAGTTTTTCAGAAAGAGGAATAGTAATGTTTCTGTCCCAACCGTGGGCGGTCTCCTCTACCCTCTATGGAGTAAATGCGCCTCTACAAATGTAACCAATGAATGAAGAGAGGGTAGGGAGTCATTTACCGATTCCTTCCCCTTTTTGTTATTTAAAAACATAAACCAGAGCTCCACCGTCCTGCGCTAATGGAGATAGGAATATATACATGCTACTGATTTCAAAAAGCAGGGGCTAATCTCCAGCTTTTTTATTGGGGTGGGGGGGGGTAAGACGGGTCCATATCTGGATAGTCAAAGGGCATGGGGTGTATAATATTTTTTTCTCCACATTATTGGGGGGGGGGCAAATGCCCCCCTTTCCACCCCTAAACGACATCCCTGTCAAAAAGTATACTGTGCCCACCTTTCCACTTAAGTTTGTCTGTGAAGTCTCTATTTTAAAATTCTCATTTCCTGAATTTTTTGCCCTTATCTGGGGAGTTGCAAACAAGCATGTGGATAAAAGCCGAATATTAGCCCGAATTTATAATTTGTTACTTAAAAAAACGTCTAATACCAGCGTTGATGGAAATTGTTGATGGAAACCATCATGAGTAAAAATTGTTAATTTGGGGGGAAGAAGGAGATAGCCCCAAGGCCTTGTAGACGCTCCATTTATGCAGGGCTAATATATAGATCAAAGAATCCTTCAATCCCAACATATGATCAAAGATCATCGGGAGGTATGCGTACGTACCCTATAATTGATTCGGACATTCAATTAATCATGCGAGACAATTCCCTAAATGGTTTCGAACAGTCACGAGTCTAAAAAATGCAGTATATCTGTATCTTGGGTGGAAAGTATGGACGGGGTCCAGGCCCCAGGTGCAGATTCTTTAAATAATATAGATCAGAACCTGTTCATTCCTAATTTCGATAAACAGATCAAATAGGAACGGTTAAAATACAAACAAATGCACCTCTGTATATATATATATATATATATATATATATATATATATATATATATATATATATATATATATATATATATATATATATATATATATATATATATATATATATATATATATATATATATATATATATATATATATATATATATATATATATATATATATATATATATATATATACCAAATTAAGCAGCATGGGGTGCTTTCCTGTTTCAAAAATATTTTTGAAACAGGAAAGGAAATATTTTGAATTCAAAAATATTGGGGATTGTCGTACGTGGCGGATATATGCCACGTATGGTGTGAGAAGGTATTGGGGGAAGTACGAGTTTCGCTCGTGTGGCGCTTCAAATTGTACACCCATAAAATTAGTATTCTTCCTTGTCATGAGTCGAAGGAGTATTAATGAAGGGCTATTAGTAATCTGTCTAGGTTGACGACCGCTTCTTTGTGTCCCTTTTTGTTAATAAACAATAAATCTGTTCTTGAAAACAGAAAAGGCAGGTGGTTGATCTTAAACTTCTTGAAAATTGAAAGTGTCCTTGTGGTCAACCGCACAATAGATGCTAATTAATGTGTATCTGATACATGAAAATCTTTTACTTATTAAATTCAGGCAGAAAGTACTAATTGATGTTATTCATGGATAGTACAATAGATGGATTGGTCTTAGAAAATTGTAAATCGTCTTTGTGTTTTTGTAAACTGGGGAAATTGATCTCGGGGGCCTTTGAGGATGTGCAATAGACCCAGAGGGTCTTATTGTAGAATATTGCATCTCTTTTTACCCCCTCCTCCATACTTTCCTTGATACGACAATTTGTCAAAAATTTATAATCAACAAAATTTAACAAAAAAAAAAAACACTTGTACTGCGATTGCGTCACTTGATGGGGGAGACAGGGAGCCTGTGACCTCTAGATTTTTGCCCCTCTTTATTTTAAAAGAATTTTAGGGGGGGTATTTTCATCGAAATAAACGACCCAACTTGCCCCCCCCCAATTTTCTTGAATTTACATCACTGTTGCACTGTGATATTCAAGTTCTGACATCTTGTATTTGCATTCTATTCATTTATAATCTGGTAATTATTGGATTTAGTAATCAAAATGCTGCTTTGTATGGGAAATGCTATTCGATTTGTATAGTTGCACATTCATTGGAGGGCAATGGAATCTACACATGGTTTTATTACTAATTAGGCTGGATGCTACCCTGAGAATACCCCGTCTTTACAATAGTAGTTAGTTGGGCTTGAATAAATGATTTATCCAGTTAATAAACCCGGAGAGAGTATTTAGCTATATAATCTACAAAATAAACTGCAAAAAATAAAAAAAGCGAAGAAAACACCAAATATCACATTGAATGAAATATAAACAAGAAACATGCACATTGCGCTCAAAAGGAGCGGGACTTAAATAAGGCAGAAAATAAAATCCTGAAAGAGAAGAAAGAGAAGAAAAAAATAAACAGACTTATGCAGCACCTAAACTTAGGTACATATACATGATTTTTCTTTGGGGGTGGACTGGGGTGTATATTATTTTTTTTACTAGAGTAAGAAGTGCTAAGAAATTTGGCCGGACCCTGAGCCTCCACTCTCTGTTGTGTCCAGTCTCTTTTTTATTCTAGTATGCTAAAATCAGCTGCTATATCTTTTAATATTCCAAATAACATAGATATGAAACATATCAGAACACTCTTACAATTAAATTTGCATTTCCATTAAGTTTACACTAAAAAAGATAGCAATATAAGTATTTTAATCACCACAATCGTAAGTTGAACAACTGCTTTTATTGATCTTAAATAAAAATGAATTCAGTTTACCATGTTTTATCATTCATACTCCTGCCATTTACCATTTAAACATTTGCCTCTCAATTACTTGGACTATCTGTCTTGGCTTTTCTCTGTCTACAATTACCCAGCCCAGTCTTGATGCAACCGATTGCCCAAAATACTTGATAAATTCAATTCAAAATCAATTTGTACTAGTTTTTAATTAGACAAATATTTTAAACTTTGAATAAGAGACGCAGGATTTTTTTTTTTTTTTTTTTTTTTTTTTTGGCTATCGTAGAGTCCAAAATTGTTTACGCTTAATTACCTTGTGCTGTGATCTAATGAGTCAAGCTGCAAGCTTTAGTGTGAAAAATAACCAACAGCCTGATAGGAAGACAGTGAACTCTCAATTTGTGCTCGCTCTACTTACTTTCTCTACTAGGCTATGATAATTTAATTGGAAATTCAAAAGACAATTCTTCCAAATTATAAATTGTTCACATTTTTAAATTTGGCACATTAAATAGTTGGTTAAAGTATGAAAAGGCATTATTATCACTTTACGAGTTTTAGTATATCGATACCTTTTTTCGTTAATTTATACATTTGTTACCGCCCAAGTAGGAAAAATGAAGATGTTTGCGTCTACACCTCATATTATTGTGACAAAACCAAAGGGTTTGTCTAAAAATTAGTGACAGTGCTTCTAAGCGTTCTAATGGAATTTCATCCACTGGACCAGCGGTCGTGTTTTCAGTGGCATAGGCCTATAGTTATTTTTGATGGGGCAGGACTAACTGACCCAGTATAGTTTACTTTATTCCAAAATGAAGCCACATGGTTTAGCTATACGCTGTAATCTTACCAGAATTTTACTTAGTGCCAGGGGATCGAGCTTCGCTCGCAGAAAGAGATTTTTTATCTCTTTTGCAAAACAACTTCAATTTAATTTAATTTTATTTTTATTTTTAAGAAAGTAAAACCATTTTGGGTATTGTACGTCTGGGTATTAGTGACGTTATTAGTAGGACAAAAACTTTTCTATAAATTAACGTCCTAAGGAAATTTTCCTATATTGGTTATATTTTTGTTTTCCGAATTTTTTCATTGTGCGGGAAACGCTGTACTGTGAAATGCTCCAATCCTTATTTTTGTTGCCTTTTATGAAAGTGCGCACGACGGTTTACGCTGGGCACGACGGATGTGATATATCGAAAAGATTGACTTTTTAGGAGAAGAGGAAACCTAATTTTCGTATTTAATTTATTTGAAAGGTTCGAATGGCTTAAGCAGATTTGATAGATGTTTTCCAAAGGAATTGTCTTGGCATACTTTTAAGCATTTGTTTCACTGACAGCATCGAACAATAAGCTCTACGAAAAATATTCGGTCCCGCTTTCTAGGACTATATAAAGAGAAAGGTTACGATGGTTATTCTGGCTACGCATCTTGGCTATTTTGGCTAAGCAGCAGGGGCCAAACATAGAGCACGTCGTCCCTGAATGTGGTGGGAAGAGGTCATTAGAAGGGATTTAAAGGAAATAGGAACTTCATTGGAGAAGTAAAGTGAAGCTTGGGACAGATAAAGGTGGAGGAGAACCGTGTGCAGCTGTGTTGGCCTCAGACGGGTTGGTGCTGCAATGTGTCGTTAGTTATTGTAATAGTACTATGAGTTATCGTATTAATACTTGGCATATATGATATGCCAAAAATAAAGCCAAGGAATGTTAAATACATTAATGCAAATAAGTTTAAATAAAAAAAATTAGGGTGATTTTTTTTTTTTTTTTAAAGAAAAAAAGTGCGAGAGAGCTGTTCGACTCAATTTGTTACAATACACATATAATATGTGTGTCCCTAAAGAAATCGTATGAACTTGTTTTTTATTTAAATTGTTAAATTGAATTTTGTCTTAATTTAGGTGTTCGTCACGATCCAAGCATGAAGTATGAGCTTCAGTTGGCAAATCCCAAAGAATTCTACCACGAAGTCCATCGACCTTCACATTTTTTAAATTTTTCAGCTTTGGAAGAAGGGGAAGCAATCGGGGCTGACAGAGAAGACGTTTTCGCATAGAAGCTCATTTTTTGTATATTTTAAAATTGTGTTTATTAATTAAACGATTTAAAACCGAGGGTAATGAAGCGTTTTTACTCCAGTTCAGATGAGGGGGAAGAATTCAGGTAGGTAATGCAGGTCTCCGAATATATAAATATAGATTAACATATTTATTTACAACCTGGATCAGGGTTATATATACATTTATTTTCTTACCGTGGTCACCGAAACACTGAAAATGGTGTTTCTCGGTAATCCCCCAAAAAAGTCAAATGAAAAGGAGGAAGCAAGATGTAAAAGATGTGTGAGGAATAAACTGTGAAGTTCTGAATAGAATAAAAGGGAGAAGGGGTTTGCACCATTTTGGTGATTCTGGTGGCTAAATTCCTGTTTTTATCCAATTGTAATACAAAACATAATCTTCACAATATGGCTGTCAATTTCATTCAAATTAGACATTCGGTTCAGTTAATCCCCCCTCCCGTCTTATTAGGGATTTTTTAATTTATTAAAATTAAATTAATTTTTCTTATTAGGGATTTTATTTAAAATAAATCAAATTTTCACTAAATCTTAAAATGAATGCGTCTTTTAATTACAGAAAAATGTCCTAGGATCAGTCTTCCTTTTAAACCAAGGATAACAAGATCCCTCTTAAATATTAAATAGCGACCAAGACCACACTGCCTTTCCATCATAAACAATAAGTATAACAATAGGGAAATTTTTATATAAGACAGTGGAAGGCAACTTTAAATGAATATTTCGATATCCCAGGGCTGTGCTTAGCAAAACAAACGAAGAAATAAGCAATATAAATTAAAATTCAATCATTAAAACTGAAAAAAGTTTTTTTTTTTATTTTCAAAACAGCCCTAGCATTATTACTTCAAGGAAGTTCAACCAGGACTGGTATCCTGGGGGGATAAGAGTTTTTTTAGAGCTCGTTGATGTTAACTGAGAAATCTCCAGAAGGCCCAGGACATCCCCTCGGTAAAATCCCGGTATAATCTTGAGTAATAATCCGGTGGAATCCCTCAATTTTCATCAATTTTATATAGCTGAGCATCATCAATTTTATATAGCTGAAAAACCATGGGCTATCGTGTCGCTTAGCTGTGTCGCGCCTGTTAAAATCTACCCATTTTTCGGTGGACCTTATGGGGTTGGTAATCTTTCTCCCCTCCCCCCATAATACTTAAAACAGCCTGGGCCTCACCCTCTTCTTGAAGAAGAAAACTTGGCGTCCGTGATTGATACCTAGTTACTAACACATTTTCTGTACTTGAAATGTTGGGAAATAACCGTTCTTGTGTATTTTGCTAAAACAAGCGGAGATTTGCTATTAGCCAAATTTGTCATCTCATTAATGGAAAAATTACGATTGCTCAACACCGCGAGGACATACTACATCTAATACTGCCGCGGAAGCATATCATTTTAAACCAGGAAGCTTCATTCGCACATAGAAGCAGAATCATTGGAATAGCTATAACTCCGTGACTACTCTTTTCGGTTCTTTTAAAAGGATTATTGGAATAGAATATTACAGGTCAGTTTTAGTTTATTTTTGTGCCTTCATTTAATCTAAATTTTTTGCTGAAATAGGAGGTGGAAATTTGGATCTGCAGTCTCCTTGATTGGGGGGAGGAGTGCAGCTGGTTTGATTTGAGCATCAGGGTAACAAGACGACAGTGTATTGGGAGGGGAAGAGATCTGGTCGAGTTCTTACTTTGCTCTTGAGCGAGATACGAGAACTTTTTGGATAAAATTTTGAGGATGAAGTTGCTCACTTCGTAACATCCCATTTAAGTTTCCAGCTAGTATTGGACCCAAGGCAGTATCCAGGGGGTATTGGTTTTGAACAACCCCTTCCCCCAGAATTTTCATTTAACTCATAAAAAGTAGAAATAAAATGCATACAAACAAATTTTTAATGCGTTTTGTAAAGTTTTTTTTTGCAGGCTACCCCCCCCCCCTTCCCGGACGAAAAAATCCTGGATTACAGTCTATTTACCTGATCTATTACGAAAATCTTATTTTATCCGGTGTCTTAAGCAGAAAAGAGCGTTGGACTACAAAATAAAGTATTTCAACAAACCAACCAAAAACTGATTCAAATATTCCTTTTTCATGCGGTTTTCTTTGCCTTTTTTCGAAGAACATTGGCAATTTCAATCAAAAACGAAAAAAGTGAACTTCTAGATGCTAGGTCCTTAGTTGTCATTGAAAGCGAAAGGAATTTTCAGGGATTCCGAGTGGAAATTATACCTAAGAAAGCTGTTTGGGGCCTTTGCCTTTGAGGCTGCCTGGGTCATATCATTCCCAGTTGCATGTTTTTAAGATCTTTTGACTATCTGGAGCTAAATACCCCCCCCCCTTGACACTTTTAAAGTTTCATCTTAATAACCTTGGCATTTTCGGACCACCAGGATCGAAGATGTCTTTATGTCCGAATAACAAAATGGGAAACTTGCATAATTTACAGACCCTTCCCCATGGGTCGTGGGGGGTCATGTTATCCCCGGTGACAAATTGTTATTGGACCTTTCAACTATTTTGAACGACATGGCTGTCTCATAATTTAGTCGTATGTAATTGGGGTTTCAGGGGCGTGCAAGGGGGACCGGTTGTCCTCCAATCATTTTTATTCTTAAAAAGGTCACTAGAACTTTAAATTTTCACTTCAATGAGCTCCCTCCGGAGTTTCTAGGACAACTTCTTCCCTATGGAGTGTTCAAGAGAGAGAAAAAACATATATGTAATGCATGGGAGTCACTTTGCTCTTTACTTAAGCAGCGCTATTGCGCTGTCTATGATGTAATTCAATTTTATTTTTGTTGGAATAACATAGCTTAGAGGTGTCACTGTTTCTATTAAGAGTATAAAATAGTTAAATAGCTATTTGAATTAAGCTTCAAAACAATCTGCTGTCTTATTACTATTGAACTTAAGTGTCAAAACCTGAAAAGTTGTTGGCAAATTGGAAGGCCACGATTTAAAGTGAGGGACCCCTGTAATTGTCTAGAAGAGTGGTTTTAACGTTTGTGATATTAGGGGGAATTCCATTTTTTAAAGCTAGGTTACCAGATTTTAAAAAAATGCAAAACCTTTGTGAGAAACTCTATTCCGCTGAAAGATTCTATTCAAATCAGTATAAGATTTTGGTTTAACCCGTTTTAATCGGTGTGCTTCTTCTTACTGTTTTCTTAAACGATTTTAATCGGTTTGAATTGAACCGTTTTAATTGGTGGGTTTCTAAACTGTTTCTTGTTATTGTTTTCTTTAGTCGTTGATAAAAAAAAAAAAAAATTTCTTGTGGGAAAAATAAATTCTTTACATATTTTTAGATTGTAAAAATATTTGTTGACATACACAATATTGTTGTAGTCTTCGAGTTGATCCGAAAATTAACATAAATTAATCGGGTTGATGGTAAAAGCAAATTTTTTCCTTGTGCACTGGTGATTATCCTTAACCTTCACGCTCTTTGGTTCACTGACCGAAATTTATTATTTCTATTAAAAAGAAATCTTTCCTCATGTGACACACACAAAACAAAAACTTTAAATTTTGCTTGTTTTAATTTAAATAAAGTTTAAAAAGAAAACAAATACTCAAGAATTGTAACTTCTTGGGTCCCCTAATGGCCCCTTTAAATTAAAAAAATAACTTTTTTGGGGTGGGGGTATATTTTCATTCAAAAAAGCAAAATTGCACCACTTGATTTGGAGAAATATATTTTGCTCATCCTGCATTTTCGTGAATTGGCGTCTCTAGCTAGTCGCCTAATACACAAATTCCTATCTTAAGCATACTTCTATTCATTTTACTGTTAAATTTTTCAGGTATGAGTCAAAATACAAATCACTTTTTGGCAAAAAATTAAGCTAAAACATAAAAGTCAGAAGATGAAATTTCAGTTCCTTTGCTTTGGGAATTCTAAAAAACTAGTGCTTTACTGAAAACACAAACCGAAACAAAAATCATGATTAGAAGCTGAAAACCCCTTAAGCTGCTTCCAAAAAAAATGACTTATATATAAAGCCCTCTATAGTCTTTTACCGGCCGTGAAATCAATAAAACTTGCTACACAGTTTTAATTCCCAAAAAAATCAAGCATGCTTAGTTTTCAGTAAAGCACCATTTTTCAGAATTCTAAAAATATAAGGAAACATCACGATGCAGTTTGTTTGAAACGGTTTTTCAAATATTGCATATGCCGCTAAGCAATAATTTTTCTTCGTTTTAAGTTTCGACTTCGCTCTTACTTTTATTAGAAAAACTTAATTTTTTAAATTAATCTGCTTCTTGAAGGTCACTGCCAATATTTACTACACAATGGAATTTATGGAAAATCTATTGATTGCACTTCTGATAAGCTGACGTCAAATTGTCTTTCGTGTGAAGAGTGTCGTGCAAATAGATCATTTTAAAACTATATTCAAATGGGATGCAATAACTACCGACCCGTGTAAAAACGGTGTTCAGACGCTGGACTCTCTGGATTATATAGACTTACAGACTCTTTTCTTGAAATTGAGCTCAAATTGTTGAAGTTTCTACTTCTGACTCGATCTAATAGGACTAAATGCAGCATCTGAATGCCGCTCAAAGGGTCCCGTATTATGGGAGCCTTTTTATAGGACGCTGGGTTGCCAATTTATAGAAGTTTTTTTCTGGCGGGGGGGGGGGGGGGTAATTTCTTCATGTAAAAAAATAAGATACCAAAAGAATGTTTTCAAATATAGGGGTCAGATGGTAATTTTCTTTTAATGAGAATAAAGGTTGGAGCCTTTTTTACAGGACGCTGGGTTGCCAATTTATAGAAGTTTTTTCTGGAGGGGGGGGGATTTTTTCATGTAAACACTAAGATATCAAAATGGTGTTTTTCAAAGATAGAAGTTGGAGGGTAATTTAGTTTTCGATCAAAATACCAAAAAAAGTTAAGTTTCAAGATATGCCTAAACCCTTGTCGTTTATTTGGCACCACTGTTTACAACGCATTTGTCTAAACTTTATGCTCTGGAATGATTTTAGACGCTGACTGACTCCTTACGATTTTTTCCATCCCTCGCGCAGTCTTTCGGGTATAATAAATTTAATGTCAATTAGTCAGAAAAGTGAGGTTTGCATTCAGAAGCGGATTTAGGGGGGTTAGGGGTACGTGCCCCCTTCCCAGAAGTTCGAAAATTCCACTAATTACAGGGTCAGATGAGTGAAAAATATCAACGGGAGAGTCAAGTTTATCACTTCCTCTCAAACATTAATTTTGTATCTGCCTTTTTCGGTATTCAATAAAGTGTTTGAACGCCAATCAATCAGATTAAAATCGGCCAATGGTGATTTTTTATTAGGCTAATAAATACAGATTTTTACTTAAATTACTCAGTCAGTATAAAAAAAAAAAAACTAGATTTGATGGCACTCAAGTTATTATTACCAGTTATCAATTGCATTCACAGCTGTTTATTTTAGTTATATATAACAAGACATGTTTTCAAAATCCTGTCCCAGTTTTGCATCTATGCGGGTATTGCAGAGTCAGTACAAGCCTGCACATAATTTATTCAAGATCATTTTGGGAAAGTTGCTTGATTTTTTAATTATCTTCGTGATAGAATTTACCGTCAAGGGTCTCCAATATTTTCGTAGTGTGGGTCGCATCAAGGTTGAAATTAGATCGTGAGCTGCATAGACATCGAAGATATAGATCATAGGCATTTGATTTGTGATTTTTTTCGTATTTATTTTTAAAAGTGTCGAACTTTTAAAGGGGTGGACTGGATCCAACTTGCAGGGTAATGGGAAGCATTTTATTCCCTGAGATTTCTAACCCTCCTCCTAATCTTAGGAATTATGTCCCAACGTTATAATCTTGATAAGAATATGGATACTAAACATCAAACAGTTCTTGGTAACGAACTGAGGATCGTGGTAACGAACTGAGGGTATAAGATTACGAACTGTAAGGTATAAGATTCATCAAGTTTAGCTTTACCCATCAGACGTTACTACCCTGAGAAAATTTGCCTGAATTTTGAATAGGGGAGAACACCTCCAAAAGGTCAAGAAATCCTAATGAAAATCACGCATTGTATTCAGCGCACCAGAGAACCCTACTGTATAAGTTTCAAGCTCCTATATACAAAAATGTGGAATGTGTTAGAGACAGATCAGATCACAGAAGAATGAACGAAGATGCGTGTTTATTTGTTTGTTTGTTTGTTTTTTTTTTTTTTCAGGGGTGATCGTATTTAAACAATGGTCCTAAAAGATCCGAAGAGGGTGCAATCAAACAGAAATTAAAAGTTCTAGTGTTCTTTTTAAGTGACAAAAAAGATTGGAGGGCAACTGGCCCCTTCTAACGCCCATTTCTTCCCCAAAGTTATCTGATCAAAATTTTGAGATAGCCATTTTGTTCAGTATAGTTGAAAGATCAAATAACTATGGCTTTAGGTGTAAAATGATCTTCCACAGTCCGTGGGGAGAGGCCTGTAAGTTATGAAATTTGCCAATTGTTTACGTTCAGTATTGGTTATTGGGAAGTATACAGATATTTTGCGGGGTGGGAGGGGGGAAGGTTGTGCTTTGGGTGGATTTCTATAGGGAAAATCTTCCTTGGAGAGGAATATTTCCGGGGGGGGGGGGTGAATTTTCCAGGGAAAATGTTACACTGGGGGATTGGCAGGGGGCGAGGGAGATGACTAAATCCCAATGGTTTTTGAAAAATCGTACAACTCATTTATTTTGACCTCATTGAGGTCCCAGGTGCTCAATTCTGAGATAGTCTAAGTATTAAATCCTTCTCCTGGAAATACTTTTGCATTTTCAAGCTACTCGGTAAAGAAATGGCTGATTTTTACAAAACTCAGCTTCAGTCGTAGATACCAAAAACCGAATCCGCATGAAAGTAGAATAGAATCGTTTAAATTAAGCCAGAATTAGAGGGACTGGGCTGGTAGCAACTCATGTCTTAAAAGCTTGCTTATGCTTGCGCATGATTTGTTTTGGTCTGGTCGTTCAGATCTAGCCCTACTTTTCGCGAAGTCATTTAAGTCGTTTATTTTGACCTCATCCAATTCTCAGGTGCTCAATTCAATCAGAGGCAGTCAGAGGTGGATCCAGGGGGTGAGGGGGTGCGCGCCCCCCTAACATATTCTAAAGTAGTGTAATTTGCTTAATTAACGCAAATTTGCGTTAAATAAACTTGCTCCTAACGTAAGTTTATCAGATCAACCTCTTTTGCGCCCCCCCCTTAAAAAATTCTGGATCCGCCCCTGGAGGCAGCCTACATTGTATTTTCGTTCTCCTGAAAAGATTTGAATTTTCTGATTTCGCAGTAGAGAAACGGTTGTTTTTAGTACTGCTTAGCGTCAGTAGTTCAGTCGTAGATACCGAAAACCGAATTTGTATATAAATAGAATAGAGCTGTTTTATTTTATAATTAAATTCGTATTTTTAATAATTTTGGATTTAAACAGAGTCGGTTAAATTAAAACAGGTTTAAACGGACTGAACTGGTACCCTAGCAAATCGCCTTAAAAGTCTGTTGATGCTCACATGTTTTATTTCTGTCTGATGGTTCAGCAGTTTGGGAAAATTCAACTGAAGCCTGACAAGATAATATGAACAAACCAAAAGCAAGAGACAAGGTTACGTGGATGGAGTGTCGGTCAAACTTTGACTGCGAGTGGAAAAGAAGGCAAGAAATTTCTAAACACAATGGAAAAATAATCAGAATTCAAAGGAAAGGAGTGCCATAAGACCCTTTCAAAGCAAATACATACAGGAGAGTGAAAAAACTGGATTACAATACGAGGTTTAGACGGATACAACACTTGAGAAGACAGGCAAGACTTGGCTTAGTACCCATAATTTTTTTTTTCCCCAGGACAGGAGTTCTTTTGAAGACGCTGGGATAGCTCATTCAAGTCGGGAGGTAAGTTTTTGGCTGGGATGAAAGTAATGAGCAACGTTAAAACTTCTAACAAACAGAAATTAAATAAAAAACTATTTCAACTGTGTGCCTCCGGCTCTTTACGGTAATTTTTGAGGTTATGCTATCGATCGACACAGATGATGAGAAGGAGTCAAATATAGGGCAAGACGTCTCCAATTAAAGACCCAAAACGGTATTTTTTACATGTATTACCAAGCTGAAATACATTATATCATTAGTCGCTGACTCGAATGACATTATTAAGACCATCTGGGAAAATTTTACGATGTATGCGAGAGGTTTCTTGGCGAAAATACAATCTATATCATCTTCTGTGTTAGAGCTATGCAAAGAATTAACGGTGAATTGCCAAACAAACACAGCTTAAAAACAATAGGGAAATTTTTTTTCCAAGACAGTGCAATTTAAATCGGTGAATATTTTGGCCCTATGTCCAAGAGCCGTCTTCAGCACAACATTAAAGAAAAATATATATATAAACGACTTACATTAAAATACGAAGTTTAAAATTAAAAATACTTTTTAGTTTTAGATAGCCACAGAACTAGATGTGGCTACTTCTGAGCAATTATTAAAAAACAAAATAGAAGAAAATTATCACTTAATCGAAGACTCAGCGACAGGGATTGATGGTGAAGTTTTATTTAATCTTATTAAAATTTGTAATAAGTTTTCAATGTATTTTCAGTTTTGTGATTCTTTTTATCAACAAATAAATGGGTTACCAATGGGAGCAGCTCTATCCGGCCTACTGGCTAATATTTATGTCGAGAACCTTGAAAATTGGGCATTAAATTCTTATTTTTTTAAACATGTATGACAAAACATTAAAACATGGGTCGTTACATGGATGACATAATCATGGACGCCCATAAGCTGAATTCCAGGGGGGGCAAACTTCGTCTAATTGCTACTTTTAATGCTATATAATAGAAATCTGAGAACAAAAATATAAAAATAAGGCAGCATCATTTAGCCAGGGGGGCAAGAGCCCCCCCTGCCCCCCCCCGTATGGGCGCCCATGGACATAATTTCACTTTGGAATTATGGGGAAATTGAGCTTCGGTGTTTCCTAGATCATCTTAATACTTATGATAGAAATTTGCAGTTTACCCTAGAAATTGAATTTGAAAATAAACTACCATTTTTAGATGTGCTAATTATCCGTAATACTAATAATTTGGACTTCACTATCCATAGAAAACCAACACAAAAAAATAGATATCTTCATTTTAATTCAAATCACCCCCCAAAAGTTAAAAGAGCAGTTGTAACTTCTCTCATTGACCGTGCCCTGAACATTTGCTCCGATTCATACATAAAAGCAGAAATAAATTTTATCAGAGATAATCTTTTTGGCAACGGATACCCCATTCCTTTTATCAATAATACAACTAACGGTAGACTAAAAAGACATTTCCGGAAAATCAACGATGTTTCACAATGTGAAGCTCCCGAAAGCCCTCAAATATAATCTATCTTCTGTAAATCCCCAAAATCACAGCAAAAATAAAAAATATTTGCACAAAAAATAATCTGTATTTAGTTTTCACTAATAATTTTAAAATCATAAATTTCTTAAACTCCGGTAAAGATAAAACCCCAGTTACTCACCAAAGAGGGGTTTATCAAATACCATGCGATTGTGGCAATTACTACGTTGGCAGAACTCATCACAATCTAGAAAAACGGATACACCAGCATAAAGAAGACATAGACAAAGTGTTGATTGCTAATAATTCTAATAAATCCTTTGAATTTGCTTTACCTAGCTATACATCTGATAACCCCAACCACACAATGCTTTTCGAAAATTATTCTCTTAGTAGCAATGAGTGGAGGAGAAAACATGTAGCCCAGGACTCATTCAAACTTAGGCTCAAAATAAATAAAAATATTTCCTTAAATAGGGACTTAGGAGAATATTCACTGAATTCTTTATGCTCAAATTTAATAAGAAATGATCTAGCAAAATATTTTATTAAACCAATTGACAATAGTAATGAACCCGTTATAAAAAGGCCTTGAAGACTAGCTGCTAAAAAAGCAAGATTAGCTTAGAAAGCTTGCAGTTAATAATTTCATTTTATTTCGGTTGAATGTATTCATCCTCTCTCAACATTTTGTTTATCAGTCCTGGTTGAACTTCGTTGAAGTAAGGATACTGGGGCTGTTTTAAAAGGTTTTTAAAAGTATTTTTAGTTTTGAACTTCGTATTTTAATGTAAGTCGTTTATATATATATTTTTCTTTAATGTTGTGCTGAAGACGGCTCTTGGACATAGGGCCGAAATATTCACCGATTTAAATTGTACTGTCTTGGAAAACAAAAAATTCCCTATTGTTTTTAAGTTGTGCTTGTTTGATATGGAAAGGCAGTGTGGTCATCGTCAATATTTACGGTGAATTGCACTGAAGAACTTCTCAATAATTCAACAATTAGTGGAGTTGTTATCGAAAGTTGCAATAACTATTTTGAAAGTATGGTTCACTGGGGTCCGGGAATAAGGAAGCCAATCTCTAACGAAAACCAAAGAAAGTACCTTATTTCGTGTGGTCTTAATCAACCAAAGCTGAGCGTATTCCCAGTTGATCCTTCAAAATAAAAATGAAACAGTAGCCTTTTCATCCGTGATGATATGAGGATTGCCAGTTCTTAGGTTACAATATCGAGAAAGATGCTGCCTTCTGCTTCGTGCGCAGGAGCAATCAAAAAGCTTGGGTGGAAGACGGTCTGTGGTAATGGCCCAAAATGAAGAGCAAAGTAAAGGCAAAGAGAGTAAAAATGGCAAGTTATTTCTCCTCTGAGTCACACAAAAGCAGCTTTGTCCTTTTTTGTCACTTCGTTAATAACAGCAGTCATGTGGATTTCCTACTTGATAAAAGCACTCGAACCAAGTTTTGCAGCAAAGCAAAAGGTGAAGAAGACAAACAGAAAAATTGAAATTTTTTTGACGTTACAAAGACCCTAGTAAGACCTAGCAAGAACCCTAACAAGGACCCTAGCGAGACAGGACATTAGCTTTGGGATAAATGAAGTACAAAACAACAACTTTGTTCAAATTATTCACCGTCTAGCGAGATATTTGGTAGCTCTTGATACCCGATATGGACCACACAAATTTACCTTTTTACACACAATTTCTCAGAACAAGTTCATTAACTTTCTTTCAGCAGAAGTCAGAGAGAAGATCTTCGGCGAAGTCTTGGATTCAGAAATTCATTTTCTGATGGCGTATACGATACCAGATGCTTCACATTCTGATAGGCCTGCGGTCGTAATCCGCAATATCAGCTCAGAAGAGACACCTGGAAAGAGACTACTAGATGTTAGCGAAACAAATGACCAAACTGGGAAGGGTATGGCAGAAAGTATAATAGGAACATTGTCAAGGAGATAAATTCTTCTGGGTAATCTAGCTTTCTAGTGTTATGACTATGCAAGTGTAATGTCTGGTCAATTTAATAGAGCCCAGCAGAATACATCCGAGCTTCTTGATTGCCGTGTGCCTTATATTCCCTGCCTGGCCCACACACTAAACATTGTTATAAAACATAGTTGCAATTCATCTCTTTTGACAGTCGAGCTTTTCAACATCCTTGATGACATAAACGTGTTCTTCTCTTCATGTACAAAGCTTTTCGCCACCCTTAAAGAAAAACCCTCTTCGATTGAAAATAGCCTTAATCTCTTAAACTTATAACGGACTTGGTGAACGGCAAGGCCTGAAACTATGCAAGCACAAGTTAATTCGTTTGAAGCAATATTTTCAGCCATTTACGAAACAAACCAGATAAAGAACACCGATGCGAAGACGAAGGCACAAGCTAGCGGCCTTCTGAAAAGGTTACTTAACTTCGAATTTGTCCCTTGCCTCATGTTTATGAAAACAAAATCATGTACAAGATCAGGATAGCAACAGAAAAACTTGAAGAGGAGAAGATAAACATCATCGACGCAATCGAGATGCTTGAAGCTACGAAGAAACTTTTCGAAAGAATATTGAGGGATGAAATGAATTGAGGGATGGATGTCATTTTATGGAATTATTTCGGCGAAACAGTTAGAGACATTTTAAAATATGATTTTTGAAGAGATTTTAGGAGAGAATTTGAGGGTAAAACTTGACAGTGCAAACGTGTTTGCGAGAACGAGAGATGTCGATCCAGAGGCAGATTTCGTCAGACATCGTCGTCGTTGACTTAGACCATCTCGTTTTGACAGCCGAGCTCAGAGTCAAACCGTGATCTCAATTTGTCAGTTCTGTGGACAATACTTTAGAATCCTGCTTGAAAGGTTGACTACACTGATGCGAGATAATCTCATAGCTTTTCTTGTCAATTTTGAGCCGTTTTGCTCCTTACTTCAGCCTGACCAATTTTGAAATGAACTAAAACTGAAAACCAATTTTGTGACAAATATTTTCTTTTGTACTTATCTCTCAAAATAAACATTAAAATTATAGCAACATTTTGAACTGATGAGCTTTCAGCCATTAATATCATTATCCATCAAATATTCAGTTTAATTTATTAGCTCTTTTTAAAATAGTTAAAGACGAATGTAGTTTCTCTACAAACAAGTGTTTGGATACTGCCTCCTTTCCTAACTGTAAATAAAAACCAAAAGCCTACTGCGTCATCGGCGCTTAACTGAAAACGGATTAAATTACAAATACTTTCTTTTCCAGTTTTTACAGCATTGAACATAAAAATACAATTACAACGAAATAAATTCTTGAACTGATGGATCTTTCAACAATTAAAATCATTATACATCAAATATTCAATTTTATGTTGTTAATATTTTCCAAAACTGTTCAAGACGCATATAGTTTTCAGTAAAGCGCCAATGACGCAGTAGGTTTTAGACTTTTACAGTAAGAGAAGAAGGTCATACCCAAACTCTTGTTTGTGGTGATTTTTGTTTGTTTCAAGCTTAATTTACATATTCAATTTAAGTTTCACTCATTTTAGGATTTATTTATCAATTTACTTTAATATCTATTGTATGTTTTTTTGCATTGATTATTTATTTAATTTCTGTTCGTTTTAAGTTTCATTTTTACTTCAATAGGAAAATATTTTTTTCGTCTTAAGCTTGATTTTCATATTCAATCTAGGCATTACTCGCATTAAGATCTATTTATTCATTTATATCATTGCTTGTTGTATGTTTTTGCTATGATTGTTTATTTAATTTCTTTTAGTGTTGGGTTTCATTTATTCTTTAATAGTAATTTCTGGTCATTTTGATTTTGAATTTTAAAATGTATTTGTATCTGCTGAGCTTGAGCTTAAAATGGCCTTTAGGCTACTTTTATCTGAAAAACTTTTTTTTCTGGAAAGTTTTTTTTAATTAGTTTTTGTTCGTTTTTGATTGCAAAAAATTTCAAGTTTTTAAAAATACCTTATTTCAAAATAAAACTTAAAAAAGAAAAATCAAATATTCATCAAAGTAACAAAACTGGTATAAAAGTAGAAATATCAAAGTCAAAAAATGGGTTTGTGTCAACCTCGGAGTTTTTATTATCTAATGTTTGAACTATTTTTAACAAAATTGCTATCTTAAAATTTTTTTCGGATGGGTTTGGGGAAAAAAAGCGTGGGGGGGGGACTAGATTAAGCTTCGGTCTCTTTTGACTCTTTAAAAGTGAAGTAGAACTTTCTATTTTTAATCAAATAAGCCCTTTCTGAAGTTTATACGAGTATCCCTTCTATAAAAACTATATAAATCCCCAGAGTATAACTTACACCGCCTGTCCCTTGGCCCTGGGAGGCTGAGTCGACCCTGGAGCTTCAATATCTGACGGTTGAACTATTTTTAACAAAATGGTTACCTGAAATTTTTATCGGATGGGTTTATCCATCCGATACGCCCAAAGGCGTGGAGGGCGAAGGGGCTAGTTGCCCTCCGATCTTTTTCACTACGAGAAAATGAACTACAAATTTTAATTTCCATTCAAATGAACCCTTTCTGAAGTTTATACGAGTATACCTTCCATAAGAATACTTACAGAGCAATACTTACAACGCCTGCCCCGGCCCTGGGGGGGGGGGGGGGTTGTGTCGACACAGGAGTTTTTCTTATCTGACCTTTGAAATATTTTTAACGAAATTAACATACGTAAAGCAGTTTTGTTATGTGATCTTTGAACTATTTTTAGCAAAATGGCTACCTAAAATTTCTTATCAGATGTGTTTGGGGGAAAAGGGCTCGGGGGACCAGTTGCCTTCTGATCACTTTTGACTCTTAAAAAGGGCTGGATTTCAATATCCAATCAAATGAGCCCTCTCTGATGTTTATACGAGCATCCCTTTCATACGAACATTGAATACTCCAGGGCATAAATTACAACGTCTGCCCCCGGGCCCTAGGAAGTTTTGATGACACCTTAGTTTTTGTTATCTAACCTTTGATAAATTTTTAACTTAAGGGCTATCTCAAAATTTTTAATGGATGCATTTTGGGAAAAGGGGCGTGGGGGGCTAGTTGACCTCCAATATCTTTTGACTCGAAAAAACTTAACTAGAACTTTCAATTTACAATCAAATGAGCCATCTCTGAATTTTTTACGAGCATCCCTTCAATAAGAACCATATATTCCCCAAGGACATAACTTACAACACCTGCCCTCAGCCCTGTGGGGCTGTATTGACCCCTGAGTTTTCGTTATATGGTCTTTGTACTATTTTTAAAAAAAAGGCTATCTCAAAGTTCTTATCGGATGGGTTTGAGGGAAAAAGGACGTGGAGGGGGGGGGGGGGAAACTAGGTGCCCTCCAATCTATTTTGAGTCTTAAAAAGTGAACTAGAAATTTCAATTTCCAATCAAATGATACCTCTTTGAAGTTAATAAGACCATCCCTTCCATGAGACCCATATATGCCCCCAGGGTATAACTTATAACGCCTGCCCTCGGGCCCTGGTGGGTTGTGTCAACACCGGAATTTTTGTTATATCATCTTTCAACTATATTTAACAGAACAGCCATCTTAACATTTTTATTGGATGTATTTGAAGAAATAAGGTCTAGGAGGGGGGGGGGGGAGCTGGTTAACTTCCAACACATTATTACGATTAAAAAGTGAACTAGAACTTTCAATTTCGAGACAAAATAATACACAAGGAAGTTTATATAACAATGTTTTCTATATAAAACTTTATATGCCCCGAGGACATAGTTTAAAACACTTGCCCTGAAGGTTGTGGGAGATTTGTTATCCTTAAAGACCTAATTTCCAGAACTTAAAACTACGTTGAATAAAATAGCTGTTTCAAAATTTGATTGGATGTGTTTGGGGGAAGGATGGGCATGAGTGGGGGGTTAGTTGCCCTCAAATAACTTTCGGCTATTAACATGAGCCATAGCCATTTAAAGTTCCAATCGACTTAGCCTTTATCGTATCTTTTATAGAGCTACCTCTCATAAAAACATAATTCACTAAAAGTGTGTCACATACTCCAAGTTCCTGAAGGGTACTGGGGGAGGGTTCTGATCAAGAACCTATTTACTATATGAAAATCAACTACTCTGAACAAAATGGCTATCTCAAAATTTTGATTGGATGTGTTTGGGGGACTGATGGGCATGGGGGGGGGGCTAGGTGCCCTCCAATAACTTTCGACTATTAAAAAGGGCACTAGCCCTTTGAATTTCCAATCAAATGAGCCTGTTTTGAAGTTTCTACGACAATGCCTTCTATAAAAACCTTATATGCCCCCAGGGCATAACTTAAAACCCTTGCCCTAAGGGTTGGGGGGGGGGGGGAGTGTCCTCCTTAAAAACATGTTTTCTATCTGGAAATCAACTACGCTTAACAAAATGGCTAACTGAAAATTTGGATTGGATGTGTTTGGGGGAATGATGGGCATGGGGGAGCGGGGGGGCTGGCTTTTTGCTCTCCAATGACTTTCGACTATTAAAAAAGGCACTAGTCCTTTGAATTTCTAATCAAATGAGCATTTTTTGAAGTTTCTACGAAAACGCCTTCTATAAGAACCTTATATGCCCCCAGAGCATAACTTAAAACCCTTGCCCTGAGGGTTGTGGGGGATTGTCATCCTCAAAAACATATTTTCTATATGGAAATCAACTACGCTGAACAAAATTCCTATCTCAAAATTTTGATCGGATGTGTTTTGGGGAATGATGGGCTCGGGGGGGGGCTATTTGCCCTCAATTCACTTTCGACTGTTAAAAAGGGCACTAGCCCTTTCAGCTTTAAATTAAATCAGACCGTTTCTAAGTATTTGTGATACCATCTTCAATAAGAATCTTATAAGCCCCCAGGGCATAATTTACAACCATTGACCTGAAGGCTGTGGGGGAGTGTCCTCCTCAAAAACATATTTTCTATCTGGAATCAACTACGCTGAACAAAATGGCTATCTCAAAATTTTGATTGGATGTGTTTGGGGGAATGATGGGCGTGGGGGGGGGGTCTAGTTGCCCTCCAATCACTTTCGACTATTAAAAGGGGACTAGCCCTTTGAATTTCCAATCGAATGAGCCTGTTTTGAAGTTTCTACAACAGTGTTTTCTATAAAAACCTTATATGCCCCCAGGGCATAACTTAAAACTCTTGCCCTGAGGGTTTTGGGGGAGTGTCCTCCTCAAAAACATATTTTCTATCTGGAAATCAACTACGCTGAACAAAATAGCTATCTCAAAATTTTCACTGGATGTGTTTGGGGAATGATGGGCGTGGGGGGGGGGGCTAGCTGGCTTCCAATCATTTTCAACTATTAAATAGAGCACTAGAAATCTCGATTTCCAATCGAATGAGCCCCCTTTGAAGTTTCTATGACGACCCCTTCCGTATGAAGTGCCGCTGGGGAAAAAAATTATAAATAATAAATTATAAAACATTGGAGCCGTATGGCCTTTACTATAGGCAACGCTACAGCGTTGCCTCTGATTTCTGTTTGTTTTGGGTTTCATTTATTTTATCGATGCTGATTTGCGGTAGTTTCACGCTTGGTAGATTATTTGATTCTATTTTTGCTTATTTTTTGCTTCAGGGAAGAAGAAAATAATACCTTAAATCTTTTTGTTTTTTAAGACTTTATAGTTTGGTCTGCTATTTGTATGCTGAAGAAATTTTTTTAGTAATTATTAACAACATACACCCTTTTAAAAATCTAGACACAAATAGTAGTGTTTAATTTCATTTCGTTTCGTTTTAATTTATTAAAACGTTTTAGTTTTTAACGTTTTTAATTTTTTTCTTGTTTAATTTCGTTTAGTTGACCTGAACTGTAAAATTTGATACCATTCGCAAAAAAATCTGCTTACTTTCTTTGATAGCTTGGATAGACTTACGCTATTTGATTTAGTTAAATTTTAAGAGCAGAAGTAGCCCCGAAAGTTTGAACATAATACCCTCAGACGTTCTTGGGATGTTGCTGAGATTCCTTATTGGGAATTAGCATTAACACAGTGCATTTTGATTTAATCTTAAGGCAACATTTAGTTTTTAAACATAAAGGCAAATGGGAGGGTGGGCGCGAGAGGGGGATTAGTTGCCATCGAATCACTTTCGACTATTAAAAGGGGCATCAGTCCTTTCTATTTTCAATCAAATGAGCCCTTTTCGAAGTTCCTACGACAACTCCTTCGATACGAAGTGCCCTGGTCTAAAAAACAACAACAACAACAAAAAAATCATACATTATACCAACATCGATCTTTACTATAAAAATTTCAAGTCTTCCAATCACTTTCGACTAATAGAAAGGGCACTAGGCCTTTCGATTTCCAATCGAATGAGCCATTTTTGAGTTTCTACGACAACGCTTTCTATAAACAACTCATATGTCCCCAGGGCATAAGTTACAACCCTTACCCTAAGGGTTGTGAGGGTGGTTATCTTCCTCTATTACATAATTTCCAGAAATTCCAACTACTTTAAACAAAATGGCTCTCTCAAAATTTTGATTAGATGTGTTTGGAAAAACGATGGACATGAGAGGGGCGTTAGTCGTTCTCCCATCACTTTCAACTATTAAAAAAGGTACTAGCCCTTTCAATTTCCAATCAAATGAGCCCTTTTGAAGTTTCTACGACAACGCTTTCAATAAAAACCTTATATGCCCTCAGGGCATAACTTAGAACCCTTGCCCTGAGGGGTGGAGGGGGGGGGGTCCATCCTCAAAGACCTGATTTCCAGAACTTTCAACTACGTTGAACACAATGGTTATCTGAAAATTTTCATTGGATGTGTTTAGGGGAATGGTGCGCGTGAGAGGGTGGCTAGTTACCCTCCAATCACTTTCGACAATTAAAAAGGGCACTAACCCTCACAATTCCCAATTGAATGAACCCCTTTTGAAGTTTTTATAACAACTCTAACTATAAAAACCTTATATGCCCCCAGGGCATAACTTACAACCTTTGCCCTGGGGGCTCTGGGGGGATTGTCATCCTTAAATACATAATTTCCAGAACTTTCAATTACTTTGAACAAAATGGCTATTTCTAAATCTTGATTGAACGTATTTGGGGAAATGGTGGGCGTGGTAGGGGGGTCAATTGTTCTCCACTTACTGTCGACTATTAATAAGGCCAATTTCATTTTCCAAACAAATGAGCCCTTTTTGAAATTTCTGCCACAACTTTCTATATAAACCTTATATGCCCCAAGGGCATAACTTAAAACCCTTGCACTGAGGGCTCTGAGGATATTATCATCCTATGGCAACTTTGACTGAATGTGTTTGGGGAAATGGTGGGCGTGAGAGGGGGGTCAATAACTCTCCACTCACTTTTGACTATTAAAAGGGAAATTTCAATTTCCAAACAAATGAGTTTTTTGAAATTTTTACAACAACTTTCTATATAAACCTTATATGCCCCCAGGGAATAACTTACAACCCTTGCACTGAGGGCTCTGAGGGAGTTATCAAACAGTTCGTGGTAACGAAGTGTAAGTAAGGAGCGACCCAGCTCAATGGTAACCGAAACTCTAGAAAACGGGTTATTGATACCAATAGATATATCAAAAGAATCAGATTTCAATGCTGATTTCAAATATATAAGTTTCATCAAGTTTACTCCTACCCTTCGAAAGTTACGCGCCTGAGAAAATGTAGCTGATTTTCGAAAAAAGGGGGACAGACCCCATAAAACTCATGGAGCCTTAATGAAAATCACACAATCATATTCAGCGTATTAGAGAACTCTGCTGTAGAGGTTTCAAGCTCCTATCTACAAAAATGTGGAATTTACATTTTTTGCCAGAAGAAAGATCACGGATGGGTGTTTATTTGTTTGTTTGTTTGTTTGTTTTTTTTTTTTCGGGGTGATCGTATCGACCCAGTGGTCCTAGAATATAGTGGGAGGGCTCATTGGAACGGAAAATAAAAGTTCTAGTTCCCTGTTTAAGTGACCAAAAAAAATGGAGGGCAACTAGGCCCCCTCCCACGCTTATTTTTTTCCCAAAGTCACCCGATCAAAATTTTGAGATAGCCATTTTGTTCAGCATGGTCGAAAATATGATAAATATGTCTTTTAGGATGACTTAATCCCCAGAAGTTCCCAGAGGGAGGGCTAAAAGTTATGAACTTTACCCAATGTTAACATATAGTATTGGTTATTGGGAAGTATACAGAAGTTTTCAGGAGGTTTTTTTCTGGTTGTGGGTGGGAAGGGTGGGTCGGTGGTTATGTTGGAGGATCTGTTCATGAAGGAAGTTTTTATGGGGGAAGGGAAATTGCCATGAAGGGGGCGCCGGACTTGCCAGCATTATTTATTGGTTATTGGGAAGTATACAACCATTTTCAAGAAGGATTTTTTCTGGAGGGGGGGGGGGCTAGAGGAGGGAGTTACTCTGGAGAATATTTCCGTGGAGGATGTTTCTTTGGGGTAAGGGACATTTCTATGAAGGGGGCGCCAGATTTCCAAGCATTATTTAAGAAACGATCAGAAATTAAATAAAAAAAAACAAGTTTTTTCAACTGAAATGTAAGAAGGAATATTAGAACTTAAAACAAAAAGAAATTATAACGTATGTGAGGGGGTTCTCCCTCAAGTCAATACCTCGCTCTTTACGCTACAGTTTTTTTTAGTGCTTTCAAAAGAGCTATCTATTCTAATTAAACGGCCTTTATGATTCAGGGGTTTCTGAATCAAAATTTTTTTTAACTTTTAAAGTAAAGAGCGTGGTATTGACTAAGGGGAGAACCCCTTCATATAAGTAATAACATATACGTAATAAAAAAAACAATAAAAAAACAAGCGATACGGCTCAATAGTAATCGAAACTTTTAAAAACGAAATTTTGATGTCAATAAATGTATCAAAAGAATGTGTTTATAATGCTGATCCTAAATATATAAATTTTATTAAGTTTAGTATTACTCATCAAAGGCTACGAGCCTGAGAAAATTTACTCGATTTTTTAAAGAGGGGGAAACATCCCCTACAAGTGAAAGAATTTTAATGAAAATCACACCGTCAGATTCAGCGTATCAGAAAACCCTATTACATAGGTTTCAAGCTCATATCTGCAAAAATCTGCAACTTTGTATTTTTTGCCAGAAGAAAAATATACGAATATAGAAGTTAGTTACGTAAGTTAATTTGTAAAGACATCCATTTAGCAAAAGAAAAGTAAAATTTTTATACAAATAAAAGCTGCATTAACTAAAAAACGATCAGAAATTAAATAAAAAAAAACAAGTTTTTTAAACTGAAAGTAAGGAGCGACATTAAAACTTAAAAGGAATAGAAATTAGTCTGTATAGTAACGGGATTGTCCCCGCCTCACTGCCTCGAGCTTTACAGAAAGTTTAAACTCTTTCCCACAACTTTTTTTTTTTTAAACAAATAAAAAATTTATCATAAAGAGCGTGGTTATCTGGAGGGTACCGCCTTTTCATATACGGAATAATTTCTGTTCGTTTTAAGTTTTAATGTCGCTCCTTACTTTCAGTTTAAAAAACTTGTTTTTTTTATTTAAATCATCCTAAAAGACCTAATTTCCAGAACTTTTGACTACGTTGAACAAAATAGATATCTCAAAATTTTGATTGGATGTGTTTGGGGGAATGATGGGCGTGAGAGGGGGGTTAGTTGCCCTTTAATAACTTTCGACTATTAAAAGGACACTAGCCCTTTCAATTTTCAATTGAATGAGCCCTTTTTGATGTTTTTACAACAGCGTTTCTTATAAAAACCTTACATGCTACCAGGGCATAACTTGCGACCCTTGCCCTGAGGGTTGTTGGGGGGGGGATGGGTTGTCATCCTTAAAGACCAAATTTCCAAAATTTTTAACTACGTTGAACATAATGGCTATCTAAAAATTTTTATTGGATGTGTTTGAGGAAAATGTGGGCGTGATAGGGGTGTTAGTTGCCCTCCAATCACTTTCGACTATTAAAAAGGGCACTAGCCCTTTGAACTTCTAATCAAATTAGCCTTTTTCAAGTTTCTACGAAAAACATTTCAATAAAAACCTTATATACCTCCAGGGCATAAATTATAAACCTTGCCCTGAAGACTGTGGGGGGAATTTCCTGCTCAAAAGTATAATTTCCTGAACTTTAAACTGTGTGGAACAAAATGGCTATCTCAAAAGTTTGATTGGATATGTTTGAGGAAATGGTTGGCTTGGAAAGGGTGTTAGTAGCCTTCCAATGACTTTCGACTATTAAGAAGGGCACTAGCCATTTCAATTTCCAATCGAATGAGCCATTTTTGAAGCTTCTACGACAACACGTTCTATAAAAACCTTATATGACCCCAGGGCATAACTTACAATCCTTTCCCTGAGAGCTTTGGGGGAGAGTCCTACTCAAAAACATAATTTCTATCTGAAAATAAACTACGCTCAAAAATATGGCTATCTCAAAATTTTGATTGGATGTGTTTGGTGAAAAAATCGACGTGAGAAGGGGGTTAATTGCCCTTAAATCACTTTCGTCTATTAAAATTGGCACTATACCTTTGAATTTCTAATCGAACAAGCCCTTTTTCAAGTTTCTACGACAAAGATTACAATGAAAACTTATATTCCCCCAGGGCATAACTTATAATCCTTGTCCTGAAGACTGTGGGGGGAGTGTCCTGCTCAAAGATATAATTTCCTGATGTTTAAACCAAGTGGAGCAAAATGGCTATCTCAAAATTTTGATTAGATGTGTTTGAGAAAATGGTGGACGAGGAAGGGGTGGTGGTTTCCTTCCAATTAATTTTGACAATTAAAAAGGACACAAGCCGTTTCAATTTCCAATCGAGTGAGCCCTTTTTGAAGTTTTTACGACGACGAGTTCTATAAGAACCTTAAGTGCCCCCAGGGCATAGCTTAAAACCCTTGTACTGAGGGCTGTGAGGGAGTTGTCATTCTCAAAGACCTAATTTCCCGAACTTAAAACTACGTTGAACAGAATTGCTATCTCGAAATTTTGATTGGATGTGTTTGGGGAAATGGTGGGGGTGAGAGGGGGGCTAGTTGCCCTCCAATCACTTTCGATTATTAAAAGGGCACTAGCCCTTTGAAATTACAATCGAATGAGCCTTTTTTTAAGTTTCTACGACAATAACTTCTATAAAAACCTTATATGCCCCCAGGGCATAACTTACAGCCCTTGCCCTGAAGGCTATGGAGGGAGTCTCCTCCTCAAAAACATAATTTCTATGTGGAAATCAACTATGCTGAACAAAATCGCTGTCTCAAAATTTTGATTGGATGTGTTTCGGGAAATTGTTGGCGTGGAAGGGATGTTAGTTTCCTTCCAATCACTTTCGACTCTTAAAAAGGGCACAAGCCACTCCAATTTCCAATTGAATGAGCCCTTTTCAAAGTTTTTACGACAACTTCTTCGATGCGAAGTGCCCTGCTCTAAAGGAAAAAAATAATACATTGTGCCAACATCGTTCTCATATGCCCTCAGGTAATAACTTAAAACCCTTTCCCTGAAGGTTGTGGAGGAGTGTCCTACTCAAAAATATATTTTCTATCTAGAAATGAATAACGCTGAATAAAATACCTATCTCTAAATTTTTATTGGATGTGTTGGGGAAAATGATGGGCCGGGGGGGGCTTGTTCCCCTCCAATCACTTTCGACTATTAAAAAGGGCACTAGCCGCTCCAATTTCCAATCGAATGAGCCCTTTTCGAAGTTTCTACGACAACTCCTTCAATACGTAGTGCCCGGGTATCGAAAAAAAAATACATTGTGCCAACATCGTTCTTTACTTAGGCTGCGCTATTTAGCTGCCTATGATTGGTCATTGCATCTACTTTATCGCTATATTTTACCAGTGCGCGTAGATGAAGGTGAGCACGATAATGACCACTTACCCATAGCCATTACCCTCTCAGTGAATCAGACTAACCGTAATTTGGTAGGCACTAGTGCAAAGAAATGGTATTAAAAAAGGAATTGGTTGAAAGCTAATAATTTTTTATATATTACTACTCTAGCTCGACTCCTGGCTAATGTCCGAGTCCTGTTCTACCTACTTTGTACTGGTGCTGTCTCATCTCTAGCTCTTTTAGATTTGAACGTCTATTATTACCATATCGTTGAATGCTTAAAATGTGCTTAAGAAGTTGCGGTCCCTCTAATCCGAGTGCGTCCTAATACCTGTAGTTCTATCTGGAAGGAAGATCCCGAATTAAAAGTCGTGAAGAACACTACTAAATTGTGGCCGAGGATTTGAATCGCTTGTGGGCGACCAAAGAGAGGGCAAGTGTTTGATTTAAAGCAAAGGTCTAAGCTGTATTTTAAACGGTATTTATGCAGTGTTCGCTATAACGGCTCTGAGTTTCCTCAAAATGCAAATAAAATGAAGGCACATTATCAATTCAGCCAAGGGTGATATGTTTACTGGCAGTGGCGTTTGTATTTCTTGTGATGCGTGGCTGAATCATTATAAAGGGAATTGTGATGTAATTAATTATAATGTGCATTGTTTTTTCATGGATCTTTGCTCTAAAGTGCAGGATGCAGTTTAGAGTATTTGTTGGACATATGTGGGCTGCATTCCGCAGCCCACAAATATCCAACAAATTCATGTTATTCTTGTTTCCCTTGCGACTGTTGTAAATGGTTTAAAGCAACTCAAATAAAAAAAAAGTGTGGAATCTGATGGTATTTGTGTGAATCACTTGAATTTAGAGTCACTTGCATTGATTTAACGTTTACAAATTACTATTCCAGATGTGTTTGTCATCTTCGCCTGCTCCTGATTCATTTTTATGCGGAACTGTCACTTCGTTTTTGAGATTTAAAAATGGCCCCTTGAACTGTTATTTTTATAGACTAATTACAGTTGCCTGCAATCTAAGGTATTTAAATACATTCTTCTGTCACGTATCATTACAAACTGCGAACTTGATGTGAATCAGTTCGGATCCAAATCACTTATTGATAGTCAACATGCTCATCGTGCACTAGCTACTTTATTACAGGATACTCAAAACAAAGGTCATGAGCTTTACATTTGTATGCTTGACTTAGCTAAACTATTTTATTCCATTTGCCATGCCCAGCTTTGGCATTCTCTCACTGCATCAGGAGTTAATTCGTCAATTATTTTATTACTATGTTTCCGGTATGGTGAGCCTTATGTCGGACAGAATATGTAGTCAGGTGATTTTGGAAATATCCCTGTTAGGTCAGGCGCTCGTCAAGGTGGAGTCTTATCCCAATATTTATTCAAGATGTGCATTATTCACGTGTTGACTCGTATTAAATCTACCTGTTTTCTAGGCTACACCAATATCTCCTATGTTGCTTATGCAGTTGATCTCTTGTTGATTAGTAGAACGCGATTGGGTTTGGTCCACTCGGTTGATCTTGTTTCTCCTCTTTTTTCTAAAATTGGATTAATTCTGAATGGTGATAAATGTGAGTATTTAGCATTTAATATAAAATCACCATCTACAATTTTTGCACTGCCATGTGGATCTTCTTCAATTCGATGTGCTAATGTTGGCTTGGAATCCACATTTGCAATACGCTGTCAGGGCTCCGTGCAAAAGCTCATGTTGACATTAAACAAAAGCTTCAAATAGGCTAAGGCAAAATCGTCGCTAATCGTGGTGGTTACTCACGTCGAGCGCTCGCCCGTCTTTATAGCATCTTGTGTGATCACTCCGTTTCATTTATGTCTGGTATGTAACCTCTGCTCTAGAAGAAGCCGTTAAAATCAATTCGAGTGATGTACTTTTGGTTCCTGAAATACCTACTTTATTTGCCTCGATCTTACTGTAATCATGCCATTGTTCGTAAATACGATGCTACGGATTTTTACGTGTCATTAAAAAGATTAAATACTGTTTTAGCTGATAATGCTGTTTTTTTCTCTGGGATATTTCCACCCACTAATCCAATTATTTTGCCGTTAATGGTTGTGCATTATATTTGGGGATACTGAAGTTTATTTTTGTTTCTTTTTCCTAGTACTCCGCTTGTGTTAGTAGAATGGGGGGTACCAGCACAGAACGTACCACGTGGTTTATGGTTTTCTCAGTGAGAATGAAAAAACAGGAATTTTATCACTTGGAAAAACAGGAACTTTCTCACTTGGAAAACCATAAACCACGTGGTCCTGTCACGAGTAGCACCTGTGAACTTGATTTACATAATCGCTAGGGGAAATTATTGATTCACGAAGGGAGAATTAAGAAACATTAAGGCTTCTTTAATCTTAGGTCTGAGGGATATACATTCTTTAGGTCAGAGAGAAAAATTAATATTCAATTTTTAAATAGGGCTTCATTGATCTTTAGTGTCAGGAATTATAAATGAAATCACTTGATATCTTGGAATTATGCGGGAGTCTAAAGAGATAGAAATTATATTTTTAAATACGGCTTCACTGAGCTTTAAGTCGGAGAGATAAAATTGATATTCTAACGAAACCTTAATAGTTTAGCTAGGAAAATTTATGAGATGAAGAGATTAACGTAGGAAAGGGTTTCCTAGAAATTTGAAATGCGTTAGCGCAGAGATGCCAAACAAAAGGAACACACAGAAATTACGTTTAGGGATTATTTGGGAGAAACGGTTTTATCCATTTTATGGGATTATTTTGGCGAAACAGTTAGAGACATTTTGAAAGAAGATTTTAGGAAAGGTTTTAGAAGAGAATTCGAGGGTGGTCGTTATAATACACAAGTTGTATTTTAACAGTGTTGTGAGGTCCCCTACCCCAACCCCAAAGGGCCCCCATCACCCTACCCCGATCCAAAGGGTTCCAATCCCCATACCCCAATCCAGAAGAAACCCCCCGGTCCCCAAAGGTTCCCAGGGCTCCCAAAGGGTCCCCGGACTCCCAAAGGCCCTCACTCGGTCCCCAAAGCCCCAAAGGGCCCCGATCCCCCTACCCCGATCCTCAAAGGTCCCCCAGGCTCCCAATGGGCCACCGGACCCCCAAAGGCCCTCCCCGGGTCCTCAAAGGTCCCCCAGGCTCCCAATGGGCCACCGGACCCCCAAAGAGCCCCTCCCCCCCCCTTTGGTCCCCAAAGGGCTCCCCTCCCTCTCCCTCCATCTCCCCCCTCCTTCCCATCCCATCCCCTCACCTCCCCTCCCACCCATCCCCTCCCCCTCCTCCCCCTCCCCTCCTCCCCTTCTCCCCTTCCCTTCCCCATTTTTTAATATTTTTTTGTGCATTGAGACACAGAACGACCCTCCCCCCCGGCCCCTCCCCCCCCAAAAAAGGTCCCCCCCCGACACCCCAAAGGCCTGATTTTTCAAACTTCATTTTGAATTTCTTTCGTTGAAATGCAAGAGTTGGAATATTTCAGTAGTGTTTGGTTGTGGTTCACCGTGGCACAGTTACAGCCTCATGATTTTTCAAATTTCTTTTTGTATTTCTTTCATTGAAATGCAAGAGGTTGAATATTTCAGTTGTGTATGGTTTTTGTTTACATTGTAACAGTTAAAATTTCATGATTTTTCAAAGTTTATTTGAATTTCTCTCGTTGAAATGCAAGAGTTGGAATATTTCACTAGTGTTTGCTTGTGGTTTACCTTTTCACAGTTACATTTTCTTGATTTTTCAAAGCTCATTTTGAATTTCTTTCGTTGAATAGCAAGAGTTAGAATATTTCAGTAGTGTTTGGTTATGTTTTACCTTGTCACAGATACATTTTATTGAATTTTCAAAATACATTTTTAATTATATAGTTTTAAATAACGAGTTTTTATATTTAATAATATTTTTTTTGTCGTTTAAAATGTTACAGTTAAATTTTCTTGATTTTTCAAAGTTAATTTGAATTTATTTCGTTGAAATGCAAGAGTTGGAATATTTCACTAGTGTTTGGTTGTGGTTTACCTTGTCACAGTTACATTTTCTTGATTTTACAAAGTTCATTTTGAATTTCTTTCGTTGAAATGTAAGAGTTGGAATATTTCAGTAGTGTTTGGTTATGGTTTACCTTGTCACATTTACATTTTCTTGATTTTTCAAAATTCATTTTGAATTTCTATCGTTGAAATGCAAGAGTTGGAATATTTCAGTAGTGTTTGGTTGTCGTTTACCATGTCACAGTTACATTTTCTTGATTTTTCAAAGTTCATTTTGAATTTCTTTCGTTGAAATGCAAGAGTTGGAATATTTCAGTAGTGTTTGGTTGTGGTTTACCTTGTCACAGTTGCATTTTCTCGATTATTCAAAGTTTATTTCGAATTTCTTTCGTTGAAATGCAAGAGTTGGAATATTTCAGTAGTGTTTGGTTGTGGTTTACCTTGTCACAGTTACATTTTCTTGATTTTTCAAAATTCATTTTGAATTTCTTTCCTTGAAATGCAAGAGTTGGAATATTTCAGTAGTGTTTGGTTGTGGTTTACCATGTCACAGTTACATTTTCGCGATTTTTCAAAGTTCATTTTGAATTTATTTCGTTGAAATGCAAGAGTTGGAATATTTCAGTGGTGTTTGGTTGTGGTTTACCTTGTCACAGTTACATTTTCCTGATTTTTCAAAGTTTATTTTGAATTTCTTTCATTGAAATGCAAGAGTTGGAATATTTCAGTAGTGTTTGGTTGTGGTTTACCTTGTCACAGTTACATTTTCTTTATTTTTCAAAGTTCATTTTGAATTTCTTTCATTGAAATGCAAGAGTTGGAATATTTCAGTAGTGTTTGGTTGTGGTTTACCTTGTCACAGTTACATTTTCTTGATTTTTCAAAGTTCATTTTGAATTTCTTTCGTTAAAAATGCAAGAGTTAGAATATTTCAGTAGTGTTTGGTTGTGGTTTACCTTGTCACAGTTACATTTTCTTGATTTTTCAAAGTTCATTTTGAATTTCTTTCATTGAAATGAAAGAGTTGGAATATTTCAATAGTGTTTGGTTATGTTTTTACTTGTCAGAGTTAATTTTTATTGAATTTTAATATTTAATTTTGTTTTTCTTTCTATTAATTTATTGAGTTTTATTATTTCAGAACTGTTTTGTCGTGGTTTACCTTGTCACAGTTACATTTTCTTGATTTTTAAAAGTTCATTTTGAATTTCTGTCGATGAAATGCAAGAGTTGGAATATTTCAGTAGTGTATGGTTATGGTATACCTTGTCACAGTTACATTTTCTTGATTTTTCAATGTTCTTTTTGAATTTCTTTCGTTGAAATGCAAGAGTTGGAATATATCAGTAGTGTTTGCTTGTGGTTTACCTAGTCTCAGTAACATTTACTTGATTTTTCAAAGTTCTTTTTGAATTTCTTTCGTTGAAATGCAAGAGTTGGAATATTTCAGTAGTGTTTGGTTGTGGTTTACATTGTCACAGTTACATTTTCTTAAACCATGTCACAGTTACATTGTCTTGATTTTTCAAAGTTCATTTTGAATTTCTTTCGTTGAAATGCAAGAGTTGGAATATTTCAGTAGTGTTTGGTTGTGGTTTACCTTGTCACAGTTACATTTTCCTGATTTTTCAAAGTTTATTTTGAATTTCTTTCATTGAAATGCAAGAGTTGGAGTATTTCAGTAGCGTTTGGTTGTGGTTTACCTTGTCACAGTTACATTTTCTTGATTTTTCAAAGTTCATTTTGAATTTCTTTCATTGAAATGAAAGAGTTGGAATATTTCAGTAGTGTTTGGTTGTTTTTTACCTTTTCACAGTTAAATTTTCTTGATTTTTAAAAGTTCATTTTGAATTTCTTTCGTTGAAATGCAAGAGTTGGAATATTTCAGTAGTGTATGGTTATTGTATACCTTGTCACAGTTACATTTTCTTGATTTTTCAATGTTCCTTTTGAATTTGTTTCTTTGAAATGCAAGAGTTGGAATATTTCAGTAGTGTTTGGTTGTGGTTTACCTTGTCACAGTTACATTTTCTTGAATTTTCAAAGTTGATTTTGAATTTCTTTCGTTGAAATGCAAGAGTTGGAATATTTCAGTAGTGTTTGGTTGTGGTTTACCGTGTCACAGTTACATTTTCTTGATTTTTCAAAGTTTATTTTGAATTTCATTCGTTGAAATGCAGGAGTTGGAATATTTTAGTAGTGTTTGGTTGTGGTTTACCTTGTCATAGTTACATTTTAATGAATTTTCAAAGTTCATTTTGAATTTCTTTCGTTTAAATGCAAGAGTTGAAATATTTCAACAGTGGGTGGTTGTGGTTTAAATTGTCACAGTTACATTTTCTTGATATTTAAAAGCTAATTTTGAATTTCTTACGTTGAAATGCAAGAGTTGGAAAATTTCAGTAGTGTTTGTTAGTGGTTTAATTTATCATAGTTACATATTCTTGATTTTTCAAAGTTCATTATGAATTTCTTTTATTGACATGCAAGAGATTGAATATTTCAGTAGCATTTGGTTGTGGTTTAACTTGTCACGGTTACATTTTATTGATTTTTCAAAGTTTGTTTTGAATTTCTTTCATTGAAAAGAACGAGTTGGTATATTTCAGGCGGGGTTGGTTATGGGTTACCTTGTCAAAGTTAAATTTTCTTGATTTTTCAAAGTTCATTTTGAATTTCTTTCGTTGAAAAGCATTAGTTGGAATATTTAATTAGTGTTTGCTTGTGGTTTACCTTGTCAAAGTTACATTTTCTTGATTTTTCAAAGTTCATTTGAGTTTCTTTAGTTGAAATGCAAGAGTTGAAATATTTCAGTAGTGTTTGGTTATTGTTTAGCATGTCACAGTTACATTCTCTTGATTTTTCAAATTTCATTTTGAATTTCTTTCTTTGAAATGCAAGAGTTGAAATATTTCAGAAGTGTTTGGTTGTGGTTTACATTGTCACAGTTAAATTTTCTTGATTTTTCAAAGTTCATTTTGAATTTCTTTCGTTGAAATGCAAGAGTTGTAATATTTCATTAGTGTTTGGTTGTTGTTTACCTTGTCACAGTTACATTTTCTTGATTTTTATAATTTCATTTTTAATAAATAAATTTTATTTTAAAGATTTTTTCTATTTCTGTCTTTTTTTGTTTTGTTTTACATTGTCACAGTTACATTTTCTTGATTTTTCAAAGATCATTTAGAATTTCTTTCATTGAAAAGCAAGAGTTGGAATATTTCAGTAGTGTTTGCATATGGTTTACCTTGTCACAGTTACATTTTCTTGATTTTTAAAAGTTCATTTTAATTTCTTTAGTTGAAATGCAAGAGTTGGAATATTTCAGTAGTGTTTGGTTATGGTTTACCTTGTAACAGTTACATTTTCTTGATTTTTCAAAGTTCATTTTGAATTTCTTTCGTTGAAATGCAAGAGTTGGAATATTTCAATAGTGTATGGTTATGGTATACCTTGTCACAGTTACATTTTCTTGATTTTTCAATGTTCATTTTGAATTTCTTTCGTTGAAATGCAAGAGTTGGAATATTTCAGTAGTGTTTGGTTGTGGTTTACCTTGTCACGGTTACATTTTCTTGATTTTTCAAAGTTCATTTTGAATTTCTTTCGTTGAAATGCAAGAGTTCGAATATTTCAGTAGTGTTTGGTTGTGGTTTACCTTGTCACAGTTACATTTTCTTGATTTTTCAAAGTTCATTTTGATTTTCTTTCCTTGAAATGCAAGACTTGGAATATTCAAGCTGTGTTTGGTTATGGTATACCTTGTCACAGTTACATTCTTATGATTTTTCAAAGTTCATTTTGATGTTCTTTCGTTGTAATGCAAGAGTTGAAATATTTCAGCAGTGTTTTGTTGTGGTTTAACTTGTCATAGTTACATTTTCTTGATTTTTCAAAGTTCATTTTGAATTTCTTTGGTTGAAATGCAAGAGTTGGAATATTTCAGTAGTGTTTGGTCGTGGTTTACCTTGTCACAGTTACATTTTCTTGATTTTTCAAAGTTCATTTTGAATTTCTTTCGTTGAAATGCAAGAGTTGGAATATTTCAGTAGCGTTTGGTTGTGGTTTAACTTGTCACAGTTACATTTTCTTGATTTTTCAAAGTTCATTTTGAATTTCTTTCATTGAAATGCAAAAGTTGGAATATTTCAGTAGTGTCTGGTTGTGGTTTACCTTGTCACAGTTACATTTTCTTTATTTTTCAAAGTTCATTTTGAATTTCTTTCGTTGAAATGCAAGAGTTGGAATATTTCAGTGGTGTTTGCTTGTGGTTTACCTTGTCAAATTTAAATTTTCTTGATTTTTCAAAGCTCATTTTTGAATTTCTTTCATTGAAATGCAAGAGTTGGAATATTTCAGTAGTATTTGCTTATGGTTTACCTTGTCACAGTTGCATTCTCTTGATTTTTCAAAGCTCATTCTGAATTTCTTTAGTTGAAAAGCAAGAGCTGGAATATTTCAGTAGTGTTTGCTTGTGGTTTACCTTGTCACAGTTACATTTTCTTGATTTTTCAAAGTTCATTTGAGTTTCTTTCGTTGAAATGCAAGAGTTGGAATATTTCAGTATTGTATGGTTATGGTTTACCTTGTCACAGTTACATTTTCTTGATTTTTCAATGTTCATTTTGAATTTCTTTCATTGAAATGCAAGAGTTGGAATATTTCAATAGTGTTTGGTTATGGTATACCTTGTCACAGTTACATTTTCGTGATTCTTCAATGTTCATTTTGAATTACATTTGTTGACCATCAAGATTTGGAATATATATAAAGTGGTTGGGTATGTTATTAATTGTCACAGTTAAATAATCATGATTTTTCAAAGTTTATTTGAACTTCTTTCGTTGAAATGCAAGAGTTGGAATATTTCAGTAGTGTTTGGTTGTGGTTAACCTTGTCACAGTCACATTCTCATGATTTTTCAAAGTTCATTTTGAATTTCATTCATTGAAATGCAAGAGTTGGAATATGTCAGTATTGGTTGGTTGTGGTTTACCTTGTCACAGTTACATTTTAATGATTTTTCAAAGTTAATTTTGAATTTCTTTCGTTAAAATGCAAGAGTTGGAATATTTTAGCAGTGTTTGGTTGTGGTTTACGTTGTCAAAGTTACATTTTCTTGATTTTTAAAAGTTCATTTTGAATTTATTTAGTTTAAATTCAATATTTGGACGATTTAATTCTATTTTTTTCGTTTTTTACATTGTAAAATTTAAATTATATTAATTTTTAAATTTTAATTTTTATTTTCTTTCGTTGAAATGCAAGAGTTGGAATATTTCAGTAGTGTTTGGTTGTGGTTTACCTTGTCACAGTTACATTTTCTTGATTTTTCAATGTTCATTTTGAATTTCTTTCATTGAAATGAAAAAGTTGGAATATTTCAGTAGTGTCTGGTTGTGGTTTACCTTGTCAAAGTTACATTTTCTTGATTTTTCAAAGTTCATTTTGAATTTCTTTCGTTGAAATGCAAGAGTTGGAATATTTCAGTGGTGTTTGCTTGTGGTTTACCTTGTCACAGTTACATTTTCTTGATTTTTCAAAGTTCATTTTGAATTTCTTTCGTTGAAAAGCAAGAGTTGGAATATTTAAGTAATGTTTGCTTGTGGTTTACCTTGTCAAAGTTACATTTTCTTGATTTTTTCAAAGTTTATGTGAATTTCTTTCGTTGAAATGCAAGAGTTGGAATATTTCAGTAGTGTATGGTTTTGGTTTACCTTGTCACAGTTACATTCTCTTGATTTTTCAAAGTTCTTTTTGAATTTCTTTCGTTGAAATGAAAGAGTTGGATTATTTCAGAAGTGTTTGGTTGTGTTTTACCTTGTCACAGTTATATTTTCTTGATTTTTCAAAGTTCATTTTGTATTTCTTTCGTTGAAATGCAAGAGTTGGAATATTTCAGTAGTGTTTGGTCGTGGTTTACCTTGTCACAGTTACATTTTCTTGATTTTTTCAAAGTTCATTTGAATTTCTTTCGTTGAAATGCAAGAGTTGGAATATTTCAGTAGTGTCTGGTTATGGTTTACCTTGTCACAGTTACATTCTAGTGATTGTTCAAATTTCTTTTGGAATTTCTGTCATTGTATTGAAAGCTTCGGTTTAATTCAGTGGTGGTTGGTTAGGATGGAACATGTCAAAGTTGTATTGTAGTGATTTTTAATAGTTTATGTTTTTTCTCTTTCGGTTTATTTAAATAGTTGGAATATTTAAGAATTGTTTGTTCTTGTTTTAACTTGTCACAGTTACATTTTAGTGATTTTTCAAAGTTAATTTTGAATTTATTACGTTGAAATGCACGATTTGGAATATTACAGTAGTGTTTGGTTGTGGTTTAACTTGTCACAGTTACATTTTCTTGATTTTTCAAAGTTCATTTCGAATTTCTTTCATTGAAAAGCAAGAGTTGGAATATTTCAGTAGTGTTTGCTTATGGTTTACCTTGTCAAATTTACATGTTCATGATTTTACAAAGTTCATTTGAATTTCTTTCATTGAAATGCAAGAGATGGAATATTTCAGTAGTGTTTGGTTATGGTTTACCTTGTCACAGTTACATTTTCTTGATTTTTCAAAGTTCATTTGAATTTCTTTCGTTGAAATGCAAGAGTTGGAATATTTCAGTAGTATTTGGTTATGGTATACCTTGTCACAGTTACATTTTCTTGATTTTTTCACTGTTCATTTTGAATATTTTTCGTTGAAATGCAAGAGTTGGAATATTTCAATAGTGTAAGGTTATGGTATACCTTGTCAAAGTTAAATTTTCGTGATTTTTCAATGTTCATTTTGAATTTCTTTCGTTGAAATGCAAGAGTTGGAATATTTCAGTAGTGTTTGGTTGTGGTTTACCTTGTCACAGTTACATTTTCTTGATTTTTCAAAGTTCATTTTGAATTTTTTTCGTTGAAATGCAAGAGTTGAAATATTTAAGTAGTTTTTTTTTGTTGATTACCATGTCAAATCTAAATCTTCTGTATATTTAAAATTTCATTCTTAATTTATTTCTCTTAAAATAATTATTTTTAAAAGTAAATTTTATATTGTCAGTTGATAAACTATTCAAAGATAAAATTTCTTGATTTTTCAAAGTTCATTTAGAAGTTCATTCAATGAAATTCAAGAGTTGGAATATTTCAGTAGAGTTTGGTCGTGGTGTACCTTGTCACAGTTACATTTTAATTATTTTTCAAAGTTTTTTTTGAATTTCTTTCGTTGAAATGCATGAGTTGGAATATTTCAGTAGTGTTTGGTTGTTGTTTACCTTGTCACAGTTACATTTTATTGATTTTTGATAGTTCATTTTGAATTTATTTAGTTGACATTCAAGATTTGTATTATTTCAGTAGTGTTTTTTTTTGTTTTAACTTTTCTCAGTTACTTTTTATTGATTTTTAAAATTTCATTTTGAATTTCTTTCGTCGAAATGCGAGAGTTTGAATATTTCAGTAGTGTTTGTTTATGGTTTAAATTGTCAAAGTTACATTTTCTTGATTTTTAAAAGTTCATTTAGAATTTCTTTCTTTGAAATGCAAGAGTTTGAATATTTCGCTAGTGTTTGGTTGTGGTTTACCTTGTCACATGTACACACATGTATACACATATACACACATGTGCTTATCATGAGTGCTCATGATAAGTTAACCTAACCTTTTCCAGTGAGTATGGTTAGGTTAGACTAGATTAAGTTAGGTTAGATTAGACTAGGTTAGGTTAGCCTACGTACGCTTCACTTAGGTTAGCTTAGGTTAGGTGAGAGACATGCGAAAAGTTAGGTGTATGATTAGGTTAGGTTAGGTTAGATTAAGTTAGGTTAGGTTAAGTTAGGTTAGGCTAGGTTAGCCTACGTACGCGCGCGTACGTAGGCTAACCTAGCCTAACCTAACTTAACCTAACCTAACCTAATCTAACCTAACCTAACCTAATCATACACCTAACTTTTCGCATGTCTCTCACCTAACCTAAGCTAACTTAAGTGAAGCGTACGTAGGCTAACCTAACCTAGTCTAATCTAACCTAACTTAATCTAGTCTAACCTAACCATACTCACCGGAAAAGGTTAGGTTAACTTATCATGAGCACTCATGATAAGCACATGTGTGTACATGTGTATACATGTGTGTACATGTGAGAAGGTAAACCACAACCAAACACAAGCGAAATATTCCAACTCTTGCATTTCAACGAAAGAAATTCAAAATGAACTTTGAAAAATCAAGAAGTGACAAGGTAAACTACAACCAAACACTACTTACATATTCCAACTCTTGCATTTCAACGAAAGAAATTCAAAATGAAGTTTGAAAAATCAGGAAAATGTAACTGTGACATGGTAAACGACAACCAAACACTACTGAAATATTCCAACTCTTGCATTTCAACGATAGAAATTCAAAATGAATTTGAAAAATCAAGAAAATGTAACTGTGACAAGGTAAACCATAACCAAACACTATTGAAATATTCCAACTCTTGCATTTCAACGAAAGAAATTCAAAATGAAATGTGAAAAATCAAGAAAATGTAACTGTGACAAGGTAAACCCTAAGCAAACACTACTGAAATATTCCATCTCTTGCATTTCAATGAAAGAAATTCAAATTAACTTTGAAAAATCAAGAAAATGTAACTGTGACAAGGTAAACCATAAGCAAACACTACTGAAATATTCCAACTCTTGCTTTTCAACGAAAGAAATTCAAAATGAGCTTTGAAAAATGAAGAAAATGTAACTGTGACAAGGTAAACCACAACCAAACACTACTGAAATAGTCCAACTCTTGCATTTCAACGAAAGAAATTCAAAATGAACTTTGAAAAATCTCGAAAAAGTAACTGTAACAAGGTAAACCACAACCATACACTACTGAAATATTCCAACTGTTGCATTTCAATGAAAGAAATTCAAAATGAACTTTGAAAAATCAAGAAAATGTAACTGTGACAAGGTAAATCACAACCAAACACTTCTGAAATAATCCAACTCTTGCATTTCAACGAAAGAAATTCAAAAAGAACTTTGAAAAATCTAGAGAATGTAACTGTGACAAGTTAAACCATAGCCAGACACTACTGAAATAATCCAACTCTTGAATTTCAACGAAAGAAATTCAAATTAAAATTTTAAAAATCAAGAAAATGTAACTTTGACAAGTTCTACAATGACAAAACACTACTGAAGTATTCCAACTCCTGCTAAACAACTAATTTATTAATACAATATCATTGAAAAATCAAGAAAATGGAACTGTGACAAGGTAAACCACAACCGAACTCTACTGAAATATTCTAACTCTTGCATTTCAGCGATAAAAAATCAAAATGATCTTTGAAAAATTTAGAAAATTTAACTGTGATAAGGTATAACATAACCAGACGCTACTGAAATATTCCAACTCTTGCATTTCAATGAGCGAAATTCAAAATAAACTTTGAAAAATCAAGAAAATGTAAATGTGACAAGGTAAACCACAAGCAGACCCTACTGAAATATTCCAACTCTTGCATTTCAACGAAAGAAATTCAAAATGAACTTTGAAAAATCAAGAAAATGTAACTGTGACAAGGTAAACCACAACCAAACACTACTGAAATATTCCAACTCTTGCATTTCAACGAAAGAAATTCAAAATGAACTTTGAAAAATCAAGAAAATGTAACTGTGACAAGGTAAACCACAACCAAACACTACTGAAATATTCCAACTCTTGCATTTCAACGAAAGAAATTCAAAATGAACTTTGAAAAATCAAGAAAATGTAACTGTGACAAGGTAAACCACAACCAAACACTACTGAAATATTCCAACTCTTGCATTTCAACGAAAGAAATTCAAAATGAACTTTGAAAAATCAAGAAAATGTAACTGTGACAAGGTAAACCACAACCAAACACTACTGAAATATTCCAACTCTTGCATTTCAACGAAAGAAATTCAAAATGAACTTTGAAAAATCAAGTAGATTTAACTGTGATAAGGTAAACCACAATCAAACACTACTTAAATATTCCAACTCTTGCATTAAAGCAAAAGAAATTCAAAATGAACTTTGAAAAATCCTGAGAATGTATCTGTGACAAGGTAAATCGTAGTCAAACGATACTGAAATATTCTAAATTTTACATTTCAAGGAAAGAAATTCACAATGAACTTTGCAAAATCAAGAAAATGTAACTGTGACAAGGTAAACCACAACCAAACACTACTGAAATATTCCAACTCTTGCATTTCAACGAAAGAAATTCAAAATGAACTTTGAAAAATCAAGAAAATGTAACTGTGACAAGGTAAACCACAACCAAACACTACTGAAATATTCCAACTCTGGCATTTCAAAGAAATAAATTCAAAATTAAATTTGAAAAATCAAGAAAATTTAACTGCGACAAGTTATACCATAACCATCCACTACTGAAATAATCTAACTAAAGTTATACAACGACAGAAATTCAGAAATAACTAATAAAAATATTGAAAATGAATTACTGACAAGCTAGACCAAACCAATACGCTATGGAAATATTCCAACTCTTGCATTTAAGTGAAAGAAATAAAAAATATACTTTAGAAAATCAAGAGAATTTAAGTGTGACAAGGTAACCCATAAGCAAACACTACTGAAATATTCCAACTCTTGCATTTCAACGACAGAAATTCAAAATGAACTTTGAAAAATCAAGAAAATATAACTGTGACAAGGTAAACCACAACCAAACACTACTGAAATATTCCAACTCTTGCATTTCAACGAAAGAAATTCAAAATGAACTTTGAAAAATCAAGAAAATGTAACTGTGACAAGGTAAACCACAACCAAACACTACTGAAATATTCCAACTCTTGCATTTCAACGAAAGAAATTCAAAATGAACTTTGAAAAATCAAGAAAATGTAACTGTGACAAGGTAAACCACAACCAAACACTTCTGAAATATTCCAACTCTTGCATTTCAACGAAAGAAATTCAAAATGAACTTTGAAAAATCAAGAGAATGTAACTGTGACAAGGTAAACAATAACCAGACACTACTGAAATATTTCAACTCTTGCATTTCAACGAAAGAAATTCAAAATGAACTTTGAAAAATCACGAAAATGTAACTTTGACAAGGTAAACCACAACCAAACACTACTGAAATATTCCAACTCTTGCATTTCAACGAAAGAAATTCAAAATGAACTTTGAAAAATCAAGAAAATGTAACTGTGACAAGGTAAACCACAACCAAACACTACTGAAATATTCCAACTCTTGCATTTCAACGAAAGAAATTCAAAATGAACTTTGAAAAATCAAGAAAATGTAACTGTGACAAGGTAAACCACAACCAAACACTACTGAAATATTCCAACTCTTGCATTTCAACGAAAGAAATTCAAAATGAACTTTGAAAAATCAAGAAAATGTAACTGTGACAAGGTAAACCACAACCAAACACTACTGAAATATTCCAACTCTTGCATTTCAACGAAAGAAATTCAAAATGAACTTTGAAAAATCAAGAAAATGTAACTGTGACAAGGTAAACCACAACCAAACACTACTGAAATATTCCAACTCTTGCATTTCAACGAAAGAAATTCAAAATGAACTTTGAAAAATCAAGAAAATGTAACTGTGACAAGGTAAACCACAACCAAACACTACTGAAATATTCCAACTCTTGCATTTCAACGAAAGAAATTCAAAATGAACTTTGAAAAATCAAGAAAATGTAACTGTGACAAGGTAAACCACAACCAAACACTACTGAAATATTCCAACTCTTGCATTTCAACGAAAGAAATTCAAAATGAACTTTGAAAAATCAAGAAAATGTAACTGTGACAAGGTAAACCACAACCAAACACTACTGAAATATTCCAACTCTTGCATTTCAACGAAAGAAATTCAAAATGAACTTTGAAAAATCAAGAAAATGTAACTGTGACAAGGTAAACCACAACCAAACACTACTGAAATATTCCAACTCTTGCATTTCAACGAAAGAAATTCAAAATGAACTTTGAAAAATCAAGAAAATGTAACTGTGACAAGGTAAACCACAACCAAACACTACTGAAATATTCCAACTCTTGCATTTCAACGAAAGAAATTCAAAATGAACTTTGAAAAATCAAGAAAATGTAACTGTGACAAGGTAAACCACAACCAAACACTACTGAAATATTCCAACTCTTGCATTTCAATGAAAGAAATTCAAAATGAACTTTGAAAAATCAAGAAAATGTAACTGTGACAAGGTAAACCACAACCAAACACTACTGAAATATTCCAACTCTTGCATTTCAACGAAAGAAATTCAAAATGAACTTTGAAAAATCAAGAAAATGTAACTGTGACAAGGTAAACCACAACCAAACACTACTGAAATATTCCAACTCTTGCATTTCAACGAAAGAAATTCAAAATGAACTTTGAAAAATCAAGAAAATGTAACTGTGACAAGGTAAACCACAACCAAACACTACTGAAATATTCCAACTCTTGCATTTCAACGAAAGAAATTCAAAATGAACTTTGAAAAATCAAGAAAATGTAACTGTGACAAGGTAAACCACAACCAAACACTACTGAAATATTCCAACTCTTGCATTTCAACGAAAGAAATTCAAAATGAACTTTGAAAAATCAAGAAAATGTAACTGTGACAAGGTAAACCACAACCAAACACTACTGAAATATTCCAACTCTTGCATTTCAACGAAAGAAATTCAAAATGAACTTTGAAAAATCAAGAAAATGTAACTGTGACAAGGTAAACCACAACCAAACACTACTGAAATATTCCAACTCTTGCATTTCAACGAAAGAAATTCAAAATGAACTTTGAAAAATCAAGAAAATGTAACTGTGACAAGGTAAACCACAACCAAACACTACTGAAATATTCCAACTCTTGCATTTCAACGAAAGAAATTCAAAATGAACTTTGAAAAATCAAGAAAATGTAACTGTGACAAGGTAAACCACAACCAAACACTACTGAAATATTCCAACTCTTGCATTTCAACGAAAGAAATTCAAAATGAACTTTGAAAAATCAAGAAAATGTAACTGTGACAAGGTAAACCACAACCAAACACTACTGAAATATTCCAACTCTTGCATTTCAACGAAAGAAATTCAAAATGAACTTTGAAAAATCAAGAAAATGTAACTGTGACAAGGTAAACCACAACCAAACACTACTGAAATATTCCAACTCTTGCATTTCAACGAAAGAAATTCAAAATGAACTTTGAAAAATCAAGAAAATGTAACTGTGACAAGGTAAACCACAACCAAACACTACTGAAATATTCCAACTCTTGCATTTCAACGAAAGAAATTCAAAATGAACTTTGAAAAATCAAGAAAATGTAACTGTGACAAGGTAAACCACAACCAAACACTACTGAAATATTCCAACTCTTGCATTTCAACGAAAGAAATTCAAAATGAACTTTGAAAAATCAAGAAAATGTAACTGTGACAAGGTAAACCACAACCAAACACTACTGAAATATTCCAACTCTTGCATTTCAACGAAAGAAATTCAAAATGAACTTTGAAAAATCAAGAAAATGTAACTGTGACAAGGTAAACCACAACCAAACACTACTGAAATATTCCAACTCTTGCATTTCAACGAAAGAAATTCAAAATGAACTTTGAAAAATCAAGAAAATGTAACTGTGACAAGGTAAACCACAACCAAACACTACTGAAATATTCCAACTCTTGCATTTCAACGAAAGAAATTCAAAATGAACTTTGAAAAATCAAGAAAATGTAACTGTGACAAGGTAAACCACAACCAAACACTACTGAAATATTCCAACTCTTGCATTTCAACGAAAGAAATTCAAAATGAACTTTGAAAAATCAAGAAAATGTAACTGTGACAAGGTAAACCACAACCAAACACTACTGAAATATTCCAACTCTTGCATTTCAACGAAAGAAATTCAAAATGAACTTTGAAAAATCAAGAAAATGTAACTGTGACAAGGTAAACCACAACCAAACACTACTGAAATATTCCAACTCTTGCATTTCAACGAAAGAAATTCAAAATGAACTTTGAAAAATCAAGAAAATGTAACTGTGACAAGGTAAACCACTACAAAACACTACTGAAATATTCCAAATCATGCATTTCAACGAAAGAAATTCAAAATGAACTTTGAAAAATCAAGAAAATGTAACTGTGACACGGTAAACCATAACAAAACACTACTGAAATATTCCAACTCTTGCATTTCAACAAAAGAAATTCAAAATGAACTTTGAAAAATCAGGCCTTTGGGGTGTCGGGGGGGGGGGGGGACTTTTTTTTTTGGGGGGAGG